>NC_142493.1:6311857-6615964 GCF_965113065.1 Corylus avellana | reverse complement strand
GAGTTGTCGGCAGATGGGTAAGGATACAGAAGAAGAAGAAGAAAACCTTTAAAATCTAGTGTTTTAGGTGGTAGGTTAGTTTGGTGCATTTTTTGTGCTTTAGGTGATGTGTCTTTCTTCTATTGGTTGCTGCAAAAGACCACTCTTGCAGTCTAACCGGATAGGAGGTTTTCCTATAAGAGAATTGGGGTAGATATATTTGGTAATCAAATCAAAATAATTTGACTACCGTCAAATCTAATTATCTAATTACAATAAAATCAATCAGATTTGATTATCATCAAATATGATTATAGAAGATTACTATCGATTACAATGAAATTAAACCCCCTAATATTCTCTAACAAAATTGCCAATGCATTGGCCATACAGGAGTTTTTCTACAAATAAATAGCTTTGGATCCGATTCTGATGGTCCGGATAGTTAGTACAAACTTTGCTGGGCCTCTTTATGTCCTCTCGTGGGCAACTTGTCTGCTGGTCAATTTCGCTTTATGCTCTGCTAACGTGGCCTCTTGAATTATTGTGATAGTAAGTTTAATTTTAAAATAGATATTATATGTGATTCTATGTACACGGATGTGTTTGTATGTTGGTAAAAGTATATATATGTTTGTACCAATACATATTATAAAACATTGGTATATATAGATGAGTAATGTTGGGCATATTTTCACTTTTTTACACTTATTATGTGGCTTTAAAAACTCACATATAGGTGTGAGAAAGTGGGGGTGAAGAAGTGGGAGGAAGTACTATGACGTTACTTGGTACAAATTTGAGATTGAATTGTTTAAGAATCAAGTTAATTTATTTAATTATCTCAAATGACAAAATCTTAACAATATTTAATTAACTATATAGATTAGTAAGAATTTACCCAAAAAAGAAAAAAAGGTAAATTTATAATGAATTCCTTAGTAAACTCAGACTTTTATAATAACTCCCTAAGCTTTTAAATTTGAATTTTAACTACTTAGGTTTGTCACAAATTTGAAGTGGGTTCTTATGTGTGTTTTCTCTCCAACAAAACAACTTCTATTAATGCTACATGCATAAGCATTTTTGCCACATCAAATTAAAGTAATTTTTATTTTATTTTATTAAAAATTAAAATAATTAAAATCTTAAAAAGAGAAACCCAAAAAGATAAAAATCTAAAAAAGAAAAGAAAAACAAATCCTCCCAAGGTGGGGTGGTCAGCAGTGGGGCCTGAGGGAGTGAGGTTACACCCCCAGGAACTTTGGTCAGACTAGGCTAGAGCTTAATTTATCTCATTGCGAACTTAGGTTCATAATAACTTGCTATCAAAGACAACAATGGTTTCACCACCATCTTCCAATTTGGTTGTCTATATATGTATTGTATGAAATTCATATTTACGGTAGAAAGCACATGCATACACATGTATATCATGTACATTTTAAAACATTTTGAGCATTGGTTAAAGTAAAATGTAAAATGAAAGACAAAAAATTGATAGCGTAGGAGAAAAGTTGTAAATGAACAAATAAGAATCCCAAATTAAGTGAACCGCTCACCTATTTAGCATGTATGCAAAAGCGATGCGGATGGAGGAGCTGCAATGTATGAGGTAGACAGTGAGGAATTGGTGTAACTATTACTTGAATATGGATTTCATTCTCCTTCCTAATCAGCAGCAACATTGGAAATAAAAAGTGACGACATTGCATATCTATTCCCTACTAGAGCAAGATCCCGGCATATCTAATTAATGGGAGGATATGTAATGGAGCCTCAAAATTGAGAACATGAATTGTTTCCCTTATTGAAGGCATAAAGTTTCGATGAGGGTGAGTGCACCAAAGCCCAACAATCATCAAGCGCTCTATTTGCTGCTCATCAAAATCTCCACATAGCCTTGGGTCAGCTGCTTCAAGTACCTTTTCTATTGCATACAGTTCCCAAACCCATTCCACCATGACTAATTAATCTTGAGGGGCATTGAGCTTGATTGGTTTTCTTCCACAAGCAATTTCCAATGTGACAATTCTAAAACTATAAACATCTGACTCCATGCTAACCTTACTGGTTGTGATACATTCAGGAGCCATATAACCCATGGTACTCGCTAAAATAGTGGTTTTTGATCCTTTCAGGTGGTCCACAAACCTTGCTAGCCCAAAATTCCCAAGTTTGGCATTAAAGTTTGAATCAAGCATAATATTGCTTGATTTTATATCCCTATGCACAACGTATTCCTCCCACTCTTCGTGCAAGTAAAACAACGCCGACACTAATCCTTGAGCAACTTTGTACCTCATTGCCCATACCAATAAGCTCTCTTGTGTAAAAAGATGTGAATCTAAGTTTCCATTGGGCATGAACTCATAGACAAGTAAGAGTTCTCCTCTTTTATGTCACCAGCCAAGGAGCTGCACCAAATTCCTATGTCTCAATCTACTAATGATTTTAACTTCTGATGCATACTCCTTTATTCCTTGTTTTGACTCTTTAGACACCCCTTTACAGCAATAAAAGAGTTTGAATCCCTTAAAAATCCTTTATAAACCCCTCCAAATCCACCCTGACCGAGCTTCTCTTCATCATTGAAAATGTTCGTGGCATGAGCCAATTCTTTAAATGAGAACCTCTTTGGTCCTATCCCTCTTTGAAATTCCTCATCCATGCAACTATCAAGGACAAGATCCTCTTCTTTGTGACTCCTATTCCTTTTCCAAAAGCAAAACAGAATTAAAGCCAACCCACCAAACAAAAAAGATCCACCAACACCCAACCCCACGGCTAACCCAAACCTGTTGTTTTTCCTTGGGTTGGGGGCAGGATTTGGACTCGGACTGCCTGCCTGCCTGCCACGTTGGTGACAATTTCTTTCAAAGTAGAACTAAACTTCCATGTGCAAATGGTATGCATTGCAGGAGTAGATCCTCCAATTGCTCCTGAGAATCCAAAAGTTACCCATTCAGGTAGGTAATTTCTCAAATCCACAATATAAGACAGGGATTGCTCTACAATAGCATTTTTTCGCCAACCGGTGAGGAGAACACTCAAATTATGAGAAGTAGAATTATAACTAATCCGAGCTTTATTGGTTCTCCCTTGAGTAATAGAAATATTACTCCACGACGACCACCATGACACATTAGCAATAGATTTCATGGAGTTTATATCAATACCTACATGTACGCCGGGCGGATCCCATTCTTGGTTCGAATAGATGTCAAGCTCCACCGCGATAAAATGATTGGCGGTCGTGTTTAATGAATGGTTAGTCATAGCAAGACCCATACCTCCACCTTCGCTGTATTCAGGAAGCGTTGAATCATTAGGTGCTAGGAAGAACGCAAGCCCATCTCCATAGTTAGTATTATGTTGAGAGTCAATGACAAAGGAAAAATAGGTAGTGAAATCTGTGAGGTTTCTGGATTTCTTGTCCCACAGGTGCATGGGTTTGAAATACGTGGCTCGACCTACATCCCATCTTCTGACATTTCTGACGGTGAGTTGGATGGCATGGTTCTGAGGGAAAGCTCTCTCATATGTTATATTGTCATTATAAGTGAAACTGGTGAAGTTGAAGGATATAGCAGTGGTGAATGTGGGTAGTGGTGAGAAGAAATTGGTGACCATGAAGAGATAAAAGAGGATTTGGGGCTTTGGAAATGGGAAATGTTTGTTTTTGAAGATGTAAAAAGACATGATTGGAGCTTTGGAATGGAGATTGGGTCTGAGAAGAAATTGCAGACTGTAATAAGATTATATAAAGCAGGTTTGAGTCGTGAGAGTGCGTAGGAGAAAGTCCAGGACCAGTCATGCATGATTTGAGCTTAATTGGTGGGGCGGTTCGGTCTGAGTAATTGGCAGACTGGCGGTCGTCTATTAAAAAATGAATAAAGTGGTCTGAGCTTGTTGTTTGATATGGAAAAAATTTACTCATATTTAACTTTTTAGTAAATATGAAAATAAAAGAAATATAAAAAATAATATTGAAACAATAGAAATACAAAAGAAAAGATTGTCATGATTTCTGCTTATTGTCAATTTTATACTTGAATTTTATTTCTATAATATTTTATCTGATTAGGACTTTATTTCATTTTTTTACTAAGATTAAAGTTACTTTAAATATTTCATTTTCTTATTAGGATTGGAGTAAAGTCCATATATCTCCCTCCAACTACCACTCAATTGATAATGTCCTCCCTAAACTTTCAATTGCGACAATGTATCTCTAAAACTACCAAAACATTGTCAATATCACCCCCAAAGCTAACAAAAAGATCAGAATGCCCTTATGTATTTATCAATATGACAAAAATACCCCTAAAATTAAAAAAAAATTAAAACGAACATTTTAATTTTTTTTAAACGAAAATATTTTAATTTTTTTTTAAACGGAAATTTTTATTTAAAAAATTATAAAAGCTAACATTCTTTACAAAAACAAAAAAAAAAACAAAAAACAAACGAAAATTTAAAAAAAAAAAAAATCGAAATTTTTTAATTTTTTTCTAATAAAAGATTTTTTTATTTTATTTTATTTTTTTTAATTTTAGGTTTTTCCAGAAATTTTCGTTTTTTTTTTTTAAAAATTTCACTAAGGGTAGTTTCGTCAATAAGTGGGACATTGACAATGTTTTAGTAGTTTAGGGGGGTACATTGTCGCAATTTAAAGTTTGGGGGGACATTGTCAATTGGGTGGTAGTTTGAGGGGGGTATGTGAACTTTCCCCTTAGGATTGTGTTTACTATTGGTACTAGGGGATCCGGCTTACATACTGTAGTGTAAGCAACGGTTAAGATTAAATTTCAAAAAAATCTATTTTTATTTTCTTTCTCTTATTAAAAGCTTTTAAAAATAAGTTAATTTTGAGATTCAATCTTGACCGTTGCTTACACTACAGCATACATGCTGTTGTTTTAATAACAGCATGTAAGCCGGATCCGGTACTAGGATTATATTTACTTTCTCTACAAGTAGTTCTCTTTTTATATATATATATATATATATATATATATATATATATATTAGTTTACTTTTAATTTGTAATCTAAAATATAGAATCAATTAAATTATTATAAACTTTGAGAATTTATTTGGAACACTCTGCGAAAGTTTATATTTCTTTTAAGTCTAAGATATTCTGATTTTATCTTTTAATCATAAGACTAGACACTTTTAATTGTTGGTTAAAAAAATTGTCATTTAATTGATTAGTTGATATGTACAGGTCTCAACAGTGAACAGAGAGACCCAACATGCTGAAACGGTCAAGTCAAAAAGAGGGAGGGACTGGGGAGTGGGGAATACGTAAAGAGAAAATTTATTCGAGAGAACCTTCTAGTTCTAGCCATGTGATCAACCAAAGACTTTTTAGCTCAATTTAATTAGAATGTAGAAGTTTTTTTAATTCAGTTAATAAATATATTCTATATTTTTTTAATTAATGCAAATTATATTAAAAAGTATGTATAAATAAAAAGAAAAAAATTCAGGCAGTGATGGGCTTTAAAATAGTAGCAATCCAGGCAGTGATGGGGTGATTGGAGAAAGCATTGGTGATGATAGGCCACTTTGAGATCGTCCAAAGAATTTTGCACAGGACCACTCAAGCAAAATATGAATGAGAGTTTATTGAGGACCTTTGCAAAAGGGATACTGCCAAGCATCATGATTCTCAGTAAGCAGCTTCCAAGCAATCTTTAGGAAATGACATTTGAAAGTGGTGTTTAGGAAATGGCGTTTGAAGTTAATGTATGAAGGATGATAAAACACTTTTGAGTCTCACCTAAAGAGAATGGGTTTAAGAACGTATGTCGAATTGGATTTGAGGGAAAGTGAAAGATTGTTAGGGATAATGCCCTAAGTCCAATTTATTTTGTATGACATTTTCGGCTTATTTATAAAGTTGTTTATTTTCAGAAATTTATTAGAATGTTGGGCATATCTTTATATATGTGTGTGACATTTATGCATATGTAACCTTAAGTTACATTAATTGTAGGGTAAATATATATAAATTCTTGAGTCAACCTGTCAAAATTGTAAAATTCCTATATATATATATATATATATATATATATATTTACTTACTAGGTTAATCGAAATGCCAAATAAATCTCCACCGTTAAATATTCTTAAAATTGTGTAATGCTCGTTAGTCCCAATCATAACGCACCATTTTACCACGTCAGCATAATAAATTTTTATTAATTTAATTTAAAAATTAAATCTAAAAAAGAAAAAAATTTGAAAGGGTGGCCGAAAGTCACCCCTTAGGGGTTGGGGTACGGTGAAGAAGGACGATTATAGGAGAGTTTCGGTGCCGGCGCCAGCAACAGCGCGTCTTACGATAACGCTATCCCGCGTCCATTCATGGAGACCTTCTTCACGGGTGGAGCCGGAGCGAGCCCGAGACCCATGACTCTGGTGTCCAGCTTCTTCTCGGACGGCTGCGCGGACGGAGATTTTCGTTCCTTCTCTCAGCTACTCATGGGTGCCATGGCCTCCCCGCTCGCCTGGCCTAGCTTCTTTGCTGACAATTCCACCGACAGTTCTTCTGCAGAACAGGGTTCCGATACGGGTTCTGGGTTTAAGCAGGGCAGGCCCATGAATTTGATGGTTGCTCGGTCACCATTGTTTACAATTCCACCTGGGTTGAGCCCCTCTGGCTTTCTCAACTCGCTTGGATTCTTTCCGCCGCAGGTAATTGATCCAATTCTCGCGAATTTGTGATGGGTTTGTTTTGTTTTTGGTTAATTCTGTTCTACTTTTGATAATTTCTGAAACTAAAAAATTCATTTTTATGGAGTTGCGTAGTGCTTGTTTTATTTAGGGGTTGGGGATGGCTTGCCACCAACCCCAAGTGGCTTTACGGTTACCCCTTCAAATTTTTGTTTAGATTTAACTTTTAAATTAAATTAATAAAAAATTGTTATGCTGACGTAGTAAAACGGTGTGTTTTGATTGGGATTAACGAGCGTTACATAAATTTGAAAAAATTTGACGGTGGGAATTTATTGGCATTTTGATTAACCTAGAAAGTAAAAAATCTAAAAATAAAACTTGGGAATTTTATAGTTTTTTCGGGTTGACTCAGGAATTTATAACACTGTCACACATGCAGAAGATATAAACGATAATACATTGTGTAATACCCCGAAAATAAATTAGGGTTAAGTACATTTTAATTATAATGCTAGGGTTGGATCTCATTGGGTAAAGTGTAAGACCTTGGACTTTTAAGGATTTACTGTTGCACCGAATATTCAACAGAGGTACCAATGCTTGTAGTACTGAAGAATGAGCTTTTATATGGTAACCAATGACTATGAGATAAATTACGATGTGAAGATTAATGAATAATTCATAAAGGACGAGAAAACATTGGAAACACCGTCTTAAGAGGAAAATATTAGATTTTCAAATCCTAAGAAGGAACTCAAAAATATTGGAATGGTAAACATGACGTTCGTCTCAGAAAGAGCTTTCCAGAATGGGGTCGCACGCGTAATTTCGAGACCCGTAGCAAAAGTTATGGCTGTTTTACGGAAGACTGCACTTGACCAAACGTTCGTTGAAGGACCGAACGTTCGGACAGAAGTACCGTCTGTCCGAACGTTCGCTGACACTATGTTAGCAAAGTATAGACAAGATCTAAAGGCGAAAGTCCAAAAGTACACCCAAACGCTCGCCCAATAGTACTGAACGTTCGTTGACTATTTTTGGACCGCTGGTATGTGAACTCAAATGTAAAGTGAAAGTAATTAACTTTAATAAATATGCTTAAAGAGTAACATTATTCGTGTGACAAATATAAAACTCATATACCATACAATTTTAAAAGCAAGTCAAGTATCAATCAAATATTCCATTCGTTGCACACAATTCTTGCACAATACTGGATTGGCTGCATGCCTCCTAAATATTTCGTTTCAAATATTGTTACCAAATTCCAATCGCCAATCTTATTCTAAACCTCTTTCCAGTCTCTATTACATCCTCAATGGTCCACTCTCAAAGGCTATATTCTAATGCTACAATACCAAAACAATAGAACGAAATTCTTTATTGGACTTGCTGATTTCAAAGCACTCAAGAGCCACGTTCTTTCAAAAATTAATAAAAAAAGAAAAAGAAAACAGAGAGCCACATAGCCTTCTATTCCATGTAAAACCATATTTTTTGATCTTTTCTCAGGGTTGACCAAAGTTTACCCAGCTTGAGATTGAAATTGAAATTCAATGAAATATTGCTTGATTGATAACTTGTTGTCTTCTTGTAGGCAGAGGAATGCTGAAAGTAATCTCGAGGCTTATTCATAGTACTCCACATGTATCCAAATTTTAATTGCAGGGGAAACTTCACTACTCTTTTTGAATTAATCACTTTTGCAATGTCCTTCTTAAAGTTCAAAATCTTTCAATTTAGTGTAACGAACTTTTAATTTTTTTTAATGTCTCTCTTCCGTTAAAAGTTTTTGTTATATATATTATCCCAACAAAATTTCTACAATATCTACATTATTTTTTTTTTAAATATTTAAAATGTTTTGCAAAGATTGGGGCATAGGTATTCTTGCAAATACTGTTAAATTCAGACCAATGCCTTAATCTTTGCAATTTTTTTTTCCCCTAAAACAAATGGGAGTATTTTGGAAATTTTGTTGGCATTTAATAGAAAATTCGAACGGAGGAGGGACATTGAAAAAAAAATTCAAAGTTCGATACACTAAATTGAGATAAATTGAACTTTACAAGAAACATTACAAAAGTGATAACAATGCTGGAGAGTTAAGTGAAGTTTCTCCATAATTGTATCTTTCTATTAAACATATACCGTAATGATTTTTAGTCCATTGTGGTTCGCCAATTTGGGACTATTATATATATATATATATATATATATATATATATATATATATATATATTCAATTTCCTTATATATATTCTAATTGAATAAGGAAAAAAGTTACAAGAGATGATTTTTCTCATTTTTGATCGGAATTGAAGAGAGAATAGGGGATTCTGTGGGAATGCTTCCAAAAATATGATTAAAAGCGGCCCATTTAGTTAAAGCATGTGCCCTAAAATTGACACATCGAGACACTTTCAAAGCATTCCCGCTTTGAAATGAAGAAAGAGCTAAACTAATATAAAAAATACAATTTGCATAATATCAAGAAAAAAAAAAAAAGAGCAGGACTATTAATAGCTAAAATAATAAGTAGAGCATCCCCTTCCACCGGGACTATTAGATTGTTTATACACATTAATAGTTTGTACATAGATCGATGATATATCAGGTAGAAAGCTGAAACACATGTATATCATGTACACTCAACCATACTAAAAAAATAAAATAAAAAGTACACTCTTAATCGCTTTGAGCGAGGTAAACAAAAGTGTAAAATGAAACGCAAAGAAGTAATAAACTAGGAGAAAAATTTGGACACATAAACCATCAATAAAAATCCCAAACTAATTAGTGTATCTCGATCTTACCATTTTAGTGCATTTGCAAAAGCTATGTGGATGGAGAACCTGCAGAGGATGAGGTAGACAATGAGGAAACATTGCTCGAGTATTAATTCCGTCCTCCCTTATAATCAGTGGAAACAATGGTGACGTAGCAGAAGACTAATTAAGTAACAACATTTAAAAGTGTCTGTCTTCTGACTAAAATATAAAACAAGCCCGCAAGCTTAAAAGAAAGATAAACTTCGCAGAGTTTGAGAGAGAAATTCTGCAACTTAATAATAATTCAATTGAGTCTATGTTTTACATTACAAACTAGCATATTTATAGAAGAGAAATACGTGTAGAGAAAATAAACCTAATCCTAATAAGAAAAGAAAATAATTAAAGTAAATCTAATCTAAATAAGAAAAGTAAACATAATCCCAGAAGGGAAATGAAATAAAATAAATCTTCTTTTTCTAGTCTCTAGGACTTTTACGTTCCACATCAAATGAACATTAGAAATTTATGCATGTATATTCACTGCAAGGTCAAGAAGTGGTGGCCCCGGCAAACTTGATGGGAGAATAGGCAATGGAGCCTCAAAATTGAGAACATGAATTGTTTGCCTCATTGAAGGCCTAAGTTTGCGATCAGGGTGAGCGCACCAAAGCCCAACAATCATCAACCGCTCCATTTGCCGCTCATCAAAATCTCCACCCAACTTTGGGTCAGCAGCTTCAAGTACCTTTCCTATTCCATAAAGTTTCCAAACCCATTCCAGCATGACTATTTGACCTTCGGGGGCGTTGAACTTGATTGGTTTTCTTCCACAAGCAATTTCTAAAGCGACAATTCCGAGACTATAGACATCTGACTCCTTGCTAGCTTTATCGGTTGTCACACATTCAGGAGCCATGTAACCCATGGTGCTTACATAACTAGTGGTTTTTGATCCTTTTACATGGTCCACAAGCCTAGCTAGCCCAAAATTCCCCAATTTAGCATTAAAGTTTGAATCAAGCATAATGTTGCTTGATTTTATATCCCTATGCAACACGCATTGTTCCCACTCATTGTGCAAGTAAAGCAAGGCCGACGCCAATCCTTGAGCAACTTTGTACCTCATTTCCCATCTCAATATACTTTCTTCTACAAAATGATGTGAATCTAAGCTTCCATTGGGCATGAAGTCATAAACGACTAAGAGTTCTTCTCTTTTATGGCACCATCCAATGAGTTGTATCAAATTCACTAATAATTTTTACTTCTGTGGCATACTCATTTATCCTCTAGTTAGACCCTTTTGACAGCCTCTTAACAGTAACGAAAGAATTTGAGTCCTTCAAAAATCCTCTATAAACCCCACCAAATCCTCCCTGGCCTAGCTTCTCTTCATCATTGAAATTATTTGTGGCACAAGCCAATTCATTAAATGAGAACCTCTTTGGTCCTATTCCCTTTTGAAATTCTTCATCCATGCAACTATCTATGTGCCTCCTATTCCTCTTCTTCCACAAGCCTAATAGGATTAAAGCCAACCCACCAACCAAAAAAGGTCCACCGACACCCAAGCCGATGGCTAATCCTAAGTTGTTCTTTTTCCTTGGGTTGGTTACAACATCTTTCAAACTTGAACTAAAATCCCAAGAGTTAACCGTATAGATTGCAGAAGAAAGTCTTCTTGCGGCTGCGAATCCAAAAGTTACCCATTCAGGAAGGTGATCTCTCAAATCAAGATTATAAGAAAGGGACTTGCATACAGTATTATTGTTTATGAGACCAGTGAAGAGAACACTCAAATTATGAGAAGTAGAATTATAACTAATCCGAGCTTCATTAATTCTCCCTTGAAGAATAGAATAATTACCCCCCCGCCATGACACATTAGCAACAGATAGCACGGAGTCTATATCAATACCTACATGTTCGCCTGGCGGATCCCATAGCTTTGTAAACCAATCAATGTTTGGATATATGTCAAACTCCACCGCGACAAAAGGATTGTCCGTCGAGTTTAGTAGCTGGTTACCACTTGCAAGACCCATGCCGCCACCTTGGTTGGCATTAGGAGGAATTATTGAACCATTAGGTGCTAGGAAGAAGGCAAGTCCATCTCCAATAACTTGCATCGTGAGAAACAATGACAAAGGTAAAATGGGTAGTAAAATCTGTGAGGTTTCCGGATGCCATGTCCCAGAGGTGCATGGGACTAAAATACGTGGCTCGGCCTGCAGAGTTTATAGGGACCTTGTTGGCGGTGAGTTTGATGACTTGGTCTTCAACGACAGTTCTCTCACATCTTATTCTGAAGTCACGAGAACTGAAACTGGTGAAGTTGAAGGATATAGCACTTGTAACTGGGTATTGTACTGAGAACAAATTGGTGATCATTAAGAGATTAAAGAGGTTTAGGGACTTTGCAAATAGGAAATGCTTCATTTTGAAGTTGTAACAAGCCATGAGTAGAAGTCGGAAGGGAGGTTTGGTTTTTACATTCAATTAAAAGAAGTTGCTGTGAAGCTTCCCATCTAAGGCTTCAATGGGATGAAATTTTATGAAAGCTACGATCGATGTATGTTTTAACTCAAAGAAGGGGTCTTTTAGAACATGAGAAAAATACCTAACATTCCATTTATTTCATCCAATCCTCTCAAAGACGTGTCCATTTATTTCTCTACCAATAAGGAACCGAACTTTCTATAATATTAATTCTGATTCTTCCCTTGTAATTAAGGTCAGAATCTTAATTCTAAAGTCAAGACCTTGTTTAGTGTTCTTCTATTTAAATTAAAGGAAACATCGTCAATAAAAAAGTATGCTGAATATTATTATACTATATACTTCTTGTCTTTTGGAGGTTAACGTGTTAAGAATATTATGTTAAAAGTTATTTACTTCATTAGGTATTTTAGGTCTACTAGGTTTACCATTCCTTAGTCTACTAGGTTACTATTATTAGCCTATATATAAGCCTCTTCTATACATTATTCTTTGTGATTCAATATACAATCTTATTCTCAACATGGTATCAGAGCACAAGTTCTGAATCACCTTAATTTTTTTTTTTTCGCATATTATTATTATTATTATTATTGTTATTATTTTTTTTTTGAGGGTGGCGTTTTCCGGCAAATCTCTTACTCTGTCTTTTTTGGTTCTCTCTTCCTCTTATACTTTTCAGCGGATCAATATACGGCTAGAAACCTCGGAAGACGAATGTTCCAGAGCCGCCGCACACAGTCCCATCGGCGATCTCATGCTCCCTCATGCGCCGCTTGAAGTCCCCGCCGTTCCGCCATTGCCGCTCTGCCATAGGCCGCCACAGTTGTCCGATTGCTTCCGCCAAACCACTGATCGATAGCTCTTCTTCCAACGACTCCAGACCCACCAACAAAATCACATTCTGCCACTCCACGCGCCACCCAAAGGTCCGCGCGTGAGATTCACACGCCAAGTGCTGCTGCCTACAGTAGTGCGTGCACCACACGCGACAGGCAATCTAGACTGCCATGTCATCCATGCCATGTCAGTTCTAGTTCCACGTCAGCCAGGCGCTGATGATGTGGCACATCATCAGGTGACACATCATCAGTGCCACGTCAACCGGTGCAACATCATTAGTACCACGTCAGTCGGTGCCATGTCAGCCAGTACCACTTCACCTTGTGCTAATCATTGACTTAATCAAAGTTGACCATTGACTTTGACTGTTGACTTCAGTTAGAGTTGACCGTTGACTACCAGAGTTGACCATGTGCTTTTTACTCTATTTTTTTGTCCTGATTTCGTATTTGTGGTCTGTTTTTGCATTTGACCATTCTAGATGGCACAAAACGAAATTATTCATCATGTTCAGACTGTATTGGATGGCACAAACTATATGATGTGGATTATAAGGAGATTTTTGCTCATGTTACTCGCCTTTCTTCTGTGCGTGCTCTATTGGTTGTTGCAGCCTCTCGACATTGGTTACTTTGTCAAATGGATGTCAAAAATGCCTTCCTTAACGGTGATTTAAGTGAAGAAGTCTATATGCAACCACCTCCTAGATTATCTTATCCTATAAATAAGGTTTGTCATCTCCATCGAGCTCTATATGGACTTAGGCAGGCACCTCGAGCATGGTTTGCTAAGTTTAGCGCCACTATCTCTCGCTTTGGCTACTCCATTAGCTTTTAAGATTCAGCCTTATTTATTCGCTGCACAGACCAGGGTACCATACTTCTATTATATGTTGATGACATGATCATCATTGGAGATGATATCACTGGTATTCAGGAACTTAAACAGTTTCTCAGTCAGCACTTTGAGATGAAAGATCTTGGCCCTCTTAGCTAGTTTCTTGGTCTTGAGATCTCCTCTTCTTCTTATGGTTATTATTTGACACAAGCGAAGTATATATCTGATCTATTTTCCATAGCCAATCTCACAGACAATAAGATTGTCAACACACCGACTAAGCTTAATACTCGTCTCACTCCTCATGATGGCGAGCCTTTTCGCGACTTTACCTTATATCGGCATTTAGTTGGTAATCTTGTCTATCTTACTGTCACTCGACCTGATATCTCATATACTGTCCATCAAGTGAGTCAATTTATGGTTGCTCCTCGCTCTACTCATTTCTCAACTGTCCTTCGCATCCTTCGGTACCTAAAGGGTACATTATTTCATGGCTCTATTTCTCCTATTAGTCTCCTCTTCATCTACATGCTTACACTGATGCTGATTGGGTGGGTGATCCGACAGATCGTCGCTCTACCACTGGTTACTGTTTTCTACTTGGCACCTCACTTATCTCTTGGCGAAGTAAGAAACAAATTGTTGTTGCTCAATCTAGCACCGAAACAGAATATCGTGCTCTAGCTGACACTACCGCGGAGCTTCTTTGGTTGCGATGGCTGTTACAAGATATAAGCGTCTCTCTTTCTTCTGCTAGTTCTGTATATTGTGACAACAAGAGTGCTATTCAAATTGCTCATAATGATGTTTTTCATGAATGGACCAAACATATTGAGATTTATTGTCATTTTGTCCATCATCATCTTCTTAAGGGTTCACTAGAGCTTCATTCTGTCACGTCCCGTGATCAACTTACAGACATCTTTACAAATTCCCATCCGATAGGGCGTTTTCGTGATCTTATATCCAAACTCAAGTTGGTCTCTCGCACTCAACCTTGAGCTTGAGGAGGATTGTTAAGAATATTATGTTAACAGTTATTTACTTCATTAGGTATTTTAGGTCTACTAGGTTTACCTTTCTTTAGTTTACTAGGTTACTATTATTAGCTTATATATAGGTCTCTTGTGTACATTATTCTGTGTAATTCAATATAAAACCTTATTCTCAACAAACACTCCTTCGAAATAACTAAATATTGGGTTTCCTGTGTCTGTTACTAGTCGATTCTCATCACTATTTATTATGAAACTTCCCCGTATAATATGATTGGATTAGTGATATAAAACTATAAAAGCATTAGAAAATATATCACCCAAGAGCCAGGTAACCTTCTATCAAGAGCAAAATCGAATATTTTGATTCTTCCCCGTGGTTGACCAGCCTAGCCCGAAAAAAGCTATGCAGCTTGGCATGAAATTCAAATCCAACGAAATATTTGTTGAATTGATAACTCATACAGCCCCATTGTTTTGACTTATCACCTGTTAACCCAATAATAACGCAGGAATTGACGGAGTCAGAGTGCGTCACTAGTTAACATCACTAGTTAACGGCTATCTCCACTACCGACGATTGAATAAGTAACAAGTGTAGTGATCCATGTTCGAGATTCTTATTGTTGAAATATTTGGAGTTCTTCTCCTTCGATAAGTTTGCTGTTGAGTCCTCAAGGGTCGCTCAATTGGGTTCTTAAAGAGTAGTTTAATTAGTTGGGGACTATGAATCGTGAAACAAACGTTACTAGCTAGTTCAAATCTTCCTTCCCTTTTCATGAGCCTAGCTCCAAAATAAATTATAATTTTTGCTTTGTTTTAGTTTTATTTTTTGTTTAATGTTAAATCGTCATGCATGTGTTGATTATACACATGACCATCGGGCTTTTCCAGCGATCGATGTTAGGGTTTTTTTTTTTTTTTTTTTTTAAAAGACATGATGGTAGCTTTATATGCCTACCTTTATGAAACTTGAATGATTCAAAATTATATTTAGAATAATAAATTACACCAATTTTTTATGAGATTTGAGAAAAGTTCAGAAAGAGCGGCTCACCTTTAATTTTTTTTTTTTTAAAAGCTCACCTTCAATTTAAAAAGCCACCTATGTACTTCCATTTTTATACGAATGAAAGCCATGTAGAAAAAGTTGACTATGAAGGCCAACAATTTGAGAAAATGGATCCTCTCCATTTCACTTGAAATGGAGAGGGTCCATTTAGTGTATTTAGAGGGACATAGCTGTCCATTTAGTTTTTGAACAAGCCAAACAAGCCAAACCTTGTATCGTGGTCGTACTCCTAGGCATCTAGGGATGTATGATTTTTCCTGAAAAAAAAAAAGCCTTACCCGGTTTGTGTATGATTTTGGGTTTGATGGATTAGATTGTTCTTGTAATTTTTGGTGATATTTTCCATTTTAAATCAACAATATTTCGGTTGTTCTTCAGTTCATAGTTACAGTCATTATTATCGGGCCTTTAAAGCTAGCCATCATTAGCCTGTTATACCAAGCAAAATCATAGTTTTTCATCCCCGAGTTTGACAAATGACAAACCTTGTCCGACAAAAGTTGTAATGTATTGATTAAATGATTAAATTTATCTTTTCCTTTAAGCTTAAAGTAATAAAATAAATAATAATTTAACATGGTATCAGATCCAACTCTTTTGAGTTTGAGTGTTGAGTTCGTCATTTACCCTTAATCTCAATTAAATATTTACGTGTTGGGCCTGACCTAGTAAAAGAGAGTTTGGACTCGCACCTTAAACTTTTGGAACAAATAGTGATTAATTAACAAAAAGTTTACCCAGCTAGGCATTGAAAACCAAATACAAGGAAATATTGCTTGATTTGATTACTCGATGCTGCCCACATTGTTCAAATTCTTCTTACAGGCCGAGGGATGTAGAAACGGATCTCGAGGCTTATTCATGGTATTTTAGATCCAAATTTATTGTCTTACTAAAGATTATATAGTTTAATTGTATTTTTAAGTTCAATCCATGACGGTTGGCCAATTTGAGGCTATTGGATTGTTTATACACATGAATAGTATGTACAAAAAGTCATATTTCAGGTACAAAGCAAAAACACGTGTATCATGTACATTCAACCAAAAACAAGGTGCACTCTTAACCATTTTCAGCATTGGGTAAACAAAAAATGTAAAATGAAACACAATGATGTGATAATGTAGGAGAAAAATTCAACACCTAATCAATCAATAAAAATCCCGAAATTAAGTGAAATTCTTACCACTTTCGAGTGTATGCAAAAGCACTGTAAGTGGAGAAGCTGCAAAGGACGAGGTAGACAATGAGGAACTGGTATTGCCTGGATATTGATTCCGTCCTCCATCATAATACATAGATTGCGACATTGCATGTCTGTTCATTACAGGGCAAAGATGTGGTAGCCCCGGCATATTTGATGGGAGAATAGGCAATGGAGTCTCAAAATTGAGTACATGAATTGTTTGCCTTATTGAAGGTCTAAGGTTGCAATCAGGGTGAGCACACCAAAGCCAACAATGATCATGTGCTCCATTTGTTGCTCATCGAAATTTCCACCCAGCCTTGGGTAAGCTACTTCAAGTAGCCTTCCTATTCCATAAAGCTTCCAAACCCACTCCATCATGACTACTTGATCTTCAGGGGCGTTGGGCTTGATTGGTTTTCTTCCACAAGCAATCTCTAGAGCGACAATTCCAAAACTATAGACATCTGACTCCTTGCTAGCTTTACCAGTTGTCACATATTCAGGGGCCATGTAGCGCATGGTCCCTACCAAATTAGTGGTTTGTGACCCTTTCACATGGTCCACAAGCCTAGCTAGCCCGAAATCCCCAAGTTTAGCATTAAAGTTTGAGTCAAGCATAATATTGCTTGTTTTTATATTCCTATGCACCACGCATTGTTCCCACTCATCGTGGAAGTAGAGTAAGGCCGACGCTAATCCTTGAGCAACTTTGTACCTCATTTCCCATATCAATATGCTTTCTTGTGTAAAAAGATGTGAATCTAAGCTTCCATTGGGCATGAAGTCATAAGCGAGTAAGAGTTATCTTCTTTCATGGCACCATCCAATGAGTTGCACCAAATTTCTACGTCTCAATCGACTAATAATTTTTACTTCCGAGGTATACTCCTTTATTCCTTGTTTATTTAGACCCTTTTGACACTCTTAACCGCAACAAAGGAGTTTGATTCCCTTAAAAGTCCTCTATTAACCCCTCCAAATCCTCCCTTGCCTATCTTCTGTTCATCGTTGAAATTATTCGTGGCTTGAGCCAATTCTTTAAAAGAGAACCTCTTTGGTCTTGTTCCCCTTTGAAATTCGTCATCCATGCATCTATCAAGGGCACGATCCTCTTCAGTGTGACTCCTATTCCTCTTCCACAAGGCAAATAGAATTAAAGCCAATCCACCAAACAAAAAAGATCCACCAACACCCAACCCTAGGTCTAATCCAAACCTATTATTTTTCCTTCGGTCGGGGGCGGATTTGGATTCGGACTTGAGTTGCTTGGGACTGTTGGTTTCGCTATAGTATCATCCAAAGTTAAACTAAAATCCCATATGCATTGCAGAAGCAATTCCTGTTGCGGCTGAGAATCCAAATGTCACCCATTCAGGAAGGTGATCTCTCTAATCAAGATTATGAGAAAGGGACTGCCAAACAGTAGCATTGTTAATGAGACAAGTGAAAAGAGCACTCAGTAGAATTATAACTAATCCGAGCTTCATTAATTCACCCTTCCATAATAGATGTTCTATTCCCCTGCCATGACACATTAGCAACAGATTTCATGGAGTTTATATCAATACCTACATGTTCGCCTGATGGATCCCATAGCTTTATGAAAATATCGAGTTGATAATAATTTTGAGAATGCACAAGAGAATGAAACAGCTAAAATCAACTCAATTTCAGAGTTCAATGAGTTAAGAATAATCAATAGTCACTTGCAGACTCACAGGATTAAGACTAAGCAGCTTTTGATTGGCAAGTGCCACAACCTGCAGGGAAGAGTTTAAGTACAGATATTTAGCAAAAAAAACTCAATAAACAAGTGATTAGCTGCGATAAAAGAGTGAATTCTTACAGAAAATGCTTCATTTATTTCAAAGTAATCAATTTGAGAAGCCTCCAAACCAGCATTTGAAATAGCTTTTGGTATTGCAAGGGCCGGTGCAGTTGTGAATAATTCAGGGGCCTGCACAGACAACCTTGTTTAGCATAATTTCACTTTAAGTCTAAAACCAAGCCAAATATGAACCATATTATGTATGGTACCTGAGCTGCATCAGCAAATCCTTTGATCTTTGCAATCACTTGCAACCCTGGTTGAAGTGCCTTCTCCCCACTCACCAGCACTAATGCTGCTGCACCATCACTGTCGATGATGACAGCACCAACCCAGAGTGAATGTTAAAGAATTCACTTCAGCACCAATACAAGGGAAACAACAAAACTGTACAACAAATGCATTAGAGAGAGAGAGAGAGAGAGAGACCTTATGCTAGAAGCATTGCCATCAGTAACAGAACCACCATCCTCCTTGAAACTTGGTTTCAGCTTCCTCAATTTTGCAGCATCAAACTAATACAGTACATATTGTGGGGGGGACAAGGTAAGAAGTCAACATAAAACAAGGAAATGACATTGAGAACTCCAAACTTTTTACTCTAGGAGTCCAAAAGTCTAGAATCAAAAGAAGAGTTAATACTACCAGGCCCTCCCAAGGGACCACATGATAAATAAATAAAATGATGGAAAACTTGGTAACCATTTGAAAAGATTGGGGTTTGAGACACTTGGTAATGATTTGTTTTCCCTTTATCTTTGCTTCTCTTTCCCATAATTTTCTACGGCACTAATAATACCAAAGTTGTTGATATAAAAAAACAAGTAGTTAATATCTATTTGCTTGCTTGGTGCAATCTAATTGGCGAATTTGGCAGTAATCTGTACCTAATGATGGCTATTCCAATTGCATGTCAAATAATCAATGGAGAAGAGATGTCTACAACTTCACATTACCTAGCTCAGAAAATGATATAGTTTAAATAAGTCAATCCCTCCCCTGAATTCACATTTCCTAAACCTTCATCCTTGTCAACAATTATGGACGGCTTCCCTCTTCCCCCATAAATTTCAACCTGCACAGAATTAACAGTTGATATTGACTTGATACCAAGATTCATCAACTCCAAGACATCTGTGGTTGATTCAACAGGGTGCATGCTTGCATCAGGGATAGCTAACCCATTCGTTTGGGTGGTGTTCCAAATCCCAAGTGTGTGCAAGTCAAACAAAAACTTTTCCACTAAAAGACGAGTACGGCTCGTAATTAAATGATCAGATGGAGTTCAACTTACAATCAAGAATGAAATCGAAAAGTAAAAATGAAAGACAAAAAAAAAAAAAAAAAAAAGGATATCGTTTTTTGAGGAACATCACTTGAAAGAAGATCACGAACTTGTTCATTATATATCTCAACCATTTGAACCAAAAAAAAAAAAAAAAAAAAGGGCAAAACCCAATGGAACAACATTCAGGGACAAGAGAAGCAATCCAATACAAACCCCTCACCCCACACATACCCCAAAAACAAAACAATCCGAACAGAACAATCTCTCTAAACATTCAAAACCCCATTGAATCAAACACAATAGAACAACATTCAGGTTCGTTTGAGTTCGGGCCCTAGAGAACCTTCTTGTCTGATATTATTTCTTTATAATACACAAAATTAAGAAAATTAAGCCGGATTGCAGTATCGGAAACCCTAGAAAATAGGAACGAAATGCAGAGAAAAGGAAGAAAGAAAGAAAGCTTAGAGAGAAACGGAGATGTACCTGCGGGGAAGTAATTTGATTTGTGATTGTAGCGATCGATTCGCAGCTCTTTCTGAGTCTCTCAGTGTGTCTTAAAGACTCAAAAGGTGGGCCGGAAAGAGAGCTGTCGGAGAGAGCTTAGTGCGCCGGAGTGAGGGAGAGAGAGAGAGAGAGAGAGTGAGAGTGATGAGGGAGGTGAGTGAGAGGGGGTGTTTGGAGAGTTTGGGGAAAAAAACACGGCTTGGGGCAGCTGAAATTTTTGGTTCGAAAATTTTCCAGACACCGCGCCACTTATTGGCACAAAAATTGAGCATAATCAGTGGCGACATAGGATAATTTTTTTTTAAAAAAAAAAAAATTATACTTACAATATTTTTAGAATAATTAAGCACCTAATATCTGAATATATATTTCATTTCTTGCTTCAGCTCCAGACTTTCAGGAGAAGTTAAAGCTGATGGGTGGTGGCTTGTATATAATTTGGCCCAATAAATTGGCCTTCTGATCCGGAAATATATATATAATTTGATCAAAATTATGAACTTTTTTTTAAAAAAAAAAAAAAAAACTTTTTTATAACAACTTTCTGGAAGCAAACACACTAGTACTTTGGTGCAAGTTTTAAAAATATTTTAAAAAAATTGATCGAACATTTGATCATATTACAATCAAACGAACTAATTCACTAAGATCGATCGGATGTTTAATCGATCATTTGATCCTATCACGATCAATCGAACCAATTCACTAGTATCGATCGAAGGATCGATCAGATGTTTGACCGATCATTTGATCTTATCACGATCAATCGAACTAATTCATTAGGATTGATTAGATGTTTGATCGATCATTTAATCCTATCACGATCAATCGAACTAATTCACTAGGATCGATCGGAGGATTCAATCGGATGTTTAATCGATCATTTGATCATATCACGATTAATCTAACTAATTCATTAGGAGCAATCAGATGTTCGATCGATCATTTGATCCTATCACGATCAATTGAATTAATTCAGTAGGATCGATCGGATGTTTGATCGATAATTTGATCCTATCACGATCAATCGAATTAATTCAGTAGGATCGATCGGATGTTTGATCGATAATTTGATCCTATCACGATCAATCGAATTAATTCAGTAGGATCGATTGGACATTTGATTCTATCACGATCAATCGAACTAATTCATTAGGATCGATCAGATGTTTGATCGAACATATGCTCCTATCACGATCAATTAAATTCATTAGGATTGATCAGATGTTTGATCGAACATTTAATCATATCACGATCAATTGAACTAATTCACCAGGATCGATCGGATGTTCGATCAAACATTTGATCGTATCACGATCAATCGAACTAATTCATTAAGATCGATCGGATGTTTGATCGATCATTTGATCTTATCACGATTAATTGAACAAATTCATTAGGATCGATCTCAATTAAACTAATTCATTCGGATCCATCAAATGTTTAATCGATCATTTGATCCTATCACAATCAATCAAATTAATTCAGTAGGATTGATAGGATGTTTGATCGATAATTTGATCCTATCACGATCAATCGAATTAATTCAGTAGGATCCATCGGATGTTCGATCGATCATTTGATCCTATCTCGATCAATCGAACTAATTCACCAGGATCGATCGAATGTTTGATCTATCATGATCAATCAAACTAATTCATTAGGATCGATAAGATGTTTGATCCTATCACATTCAATCGAACTAATTCATTAGGATTGATCGGATGTTTGATCGAACATTTGATCCTATGACGATCAATCAAACTAATTCACCAGGATCGATCGAATGTTTGATTGAACATTTGATCATATTACAATCAATCAAACATTTAAATAAGAATAAGAAATAGAAAACTTCAATAATAATATTAAAAAAATTAATTTTTCTAAGCCTTTTAATTTAATAAGAAAATTTGTTCTATTTAAAAGAAAAAAATAAATATTTATTTTTTATATAAAATAAGAATAGAAAAATAGAAAAAATTCAGCAATAATTAATATAAAAGAAATAATGACATATTATGGAGGTGAATTTTTGGGAAATAAATTTTTTCTATTATATATGTAGGGTCAATAACATCGCCCCAATATTTATTTATTTGTTTGTTTTTTTGTTTTTTTTTTTTCAAGGGTCAATAGCGGCGACCTAGAGACTTTAAGGTCGCCGCTATTGACCACTCATTAGCGGCAACACTAAAGAGTCGCCGCTGCTGACACTCATTAGCGGCGACTTTATGGTCGCCGCTAATGAGCTTTTTAATTTTTTTATTATTTTTTCTCATGTCAATAGCAGCGACCCTAAAGTCGCCGCTATTGGCCACTCATTAGCGGCGACTCCTAAGGATCGCTGCTGTTGACCATCAGTAGCGGCGACTTCATGGTCGCCGCTAATGAGTTTTCTAATTTTTTATTTTTTTATTTTTTCTCATGTCAATAGCGGTAACCCTAAAGTCGCTGCTATTGGCCACTCATCAGTGGCGACTCCTAAGGGTCGCCGTTGTTGACCATCGGCGACTTTATGGTCGCCGCTAATGAGTTTTCTATTTTTTGTTAAAAAAATTTTTCTTATGTCAATTGCGGCGACTCTAAGGTCGCCGCTATTGACCATTCATCAGCGGCGACTTTAGTGTCGCCGCTGTTTGGGGTATTATTAGTGGCGACAGGAGTTGCCGCTATTGATGTTGAATAGCGGCGACCCCTTTGAGTCGCCGCTCATGATGCTTAATAGCGGCAACTTTTAGTCGCCGCTATTGTTGCTACTGTTAAATAATATATATATTTTTTTTGGTTTTAAGCGTCCACTATTAGGCTGCTGCTAACTAATTTTTTTTTTTTTTTTTTTAAGCCTCCACTATTAGCGGTGACTCAAAAGTCGCCGCTAATAATGGGTCATTAGTGGCGACTTAAAAAAGTCGCTGCTAATGACCCCTCAATAGCGGCGACTTTTTGGTCGCCGCTATTTGTTTGGTCGCTAAAGACCATATTGCTTGTAGTGTTTGTAACAGGTCAATGTTTGAAAAGATGTCAAACTCCACTGCAACAAAAGGATTGTCCGTCGAGTTAAGTGGCTCGTAATCGTTAGAGAGACCCATAGCCCCACCTTGTGTGACATTAGGAATTTTTTAGCCATTAGGTGCTAGGAAGAACGCAAGCCCATCTCCATAATTAGTTCTATTTTGAGAATCAATGACAAAGGTAAAATTGATAGAGAAATCTGTGAGTTTTCTGGATGCCTTGTCCCACAGGTGTATCGGATTGAAATACGTGGCCCAACCTACTACAAACATTGAGTTGTCCTTGTTGCCGGTGAGTTGGATGACTTGTTCTTCAGGGAAAGATCTCTCATATCTTATACGGGTGTCACCAGAACTGAAGCTGGTTAAGTTGAAGATTATAACACCAGTAACTGGGCTTGGTATTGAGAAGAAATTGGTGATCATTAAGAAATAAAATAGGCGTAGGGACTTTGGAAATTGGAAATGTTTGATTTTGTAGTTGTAAGAAGCCATGATTAGAACTTGCAAGGGAGGTTTGAATGGGGGTAAGAAACTGTCAAGTTGTAGATTAGTCCTCCCTTTTCCCCATCCCCATCTTGATTTGAAAAATAAAAATAAGGGGTAATTACCTTTTTCCCTATCAACTATACAACGCATTGTCACTTTGCCCCATGAACTGACAACTCAACTATCCGATCCTATCAAACTATCATTTTGTGTCCAAAACCTCAATTCCGTCACTCAAAGGCATTAACTCATACGGTCAACCTGCCACATGCGCCCCACTTGCCATCTTGAAATTTTTTATCCCGTCTTTTCTTCCCTTCAACTACAACGCATTGTTACTTTGTCCCATCAACTACAGTGTATTGTCATTTCAAGATCGCATGTGGGGCGCACGTGACGAGTTGACCGTCTGAGTTAATGCCTTTGACTGATAGAAGAGTGGTTTTAGGCACAAAATGGTAGTTTAATAGGGTCGGATATTAAGGTTATCAGTTCATGAGAGCAAAGTAACAATGCATTATAATTGATGGGGAAAAGGGTAATTACCTTCATGAATAAAACATAGATTATGTGTTGATTGGAAGGGAGTGCGCATGCATTACGCAACTTGCAATTAATAAATCTATTAATTAATTAGAGTTTACAATTAATTAAAAGAAGCTGCCGGCAAGCTTCCCATCTAAGGCTTCTATGGGAATAAATTTTATGAAAGCTACAATCGATGAATGTTTTAACTACGGGTCGGGTTTATGTGGTTCAACTCAAAGAATGGGTATTTTATTTTATTTTTAATATTTTCTTGGGAAAAGTACACTATATTCTCTCTAAAATTTGAGTCAATTTCCAATTTGACCCCTAATATTTCAATTTTTGCAATACACCCTACCAACGTTTAAACTTTTTTTTTTTTTAATTTGACATATTCGGTAGTCACTGCCGTCTTCTCTGATGGAAATGTGATCACGTGATCCGCACATTATCACTTAAGGCCAAATTGAAAGAAATTTAAACTTCGGTGGAGTAAGAAATCCAAAATAAACCCTAAAAAAAATCTTCATCTTTATTGTTTCTTTTATTTTCTTAGAGTCTGTTTATAATTGGGTTGAGAAAAAAAGTTTTTAAAGTTTAAAAGAATTTTATAGAAAACAACTTTATTTTTAATTTTTTTTTTCTCAAAATGCGTTTTGTCATTTTTAGAGCAAAACCTCAATAAAATATTTTTTTAATTTTTTAATTTGTTTTTATTATTTTTTTTTTTTCAAATAACCAAACTATTTGTTTGATACTACAAGTACTTTTTAACTCTTTTTACAATTCTAAACAAGCTCTTGAGGTTATGTTGTGCTGCAAGACCACGTCACATAAGCTCTTCGATCAACTACCAATTACCATGACACATTATCTCTTCAACTACCAATTCTACCCGAAAGACCATTACATTAGCCTAGCGCATTAAATATGACAGGAAAAATCACATTTGACATGCATGCACTCATTTTTATTTGAAATAACGAAAATTTCATTCAAGTAAATAAAATAAAATCTACGAACCAACCCAAAAAAACTTAAGACTTCAAAAAAAAAAAAAAAAAAAGTACAAGCCTTCTATGGGATGGATCAGCCACCCTCTAGTTGGGGGGTGTTGCAATGAGAGGTGCCTCAGCCACCCTCGAATCACATGGACCCAATCATGTTTGAAAGTGGCTTACCTACCCCAAAAGGTGGGCCTTCTATGGGATGGATCGGCCACCCTCTAGTTGGGGGGTGTTGCAATGAGAGGTGCCTCAGCCACCCTCGAATCACATGGACCCAATCATGTTTGAAAGTGGCTTACCTACCCCAAAAGGTGGATTGTCCACTTCTAAACCCCTAGCGCATTTGGGTTGGCTCCACCTCTCCAAAACACATGATGGGACTAACCACCAATTTTAATTTATTTGATTTTTTAAAATTTTTAAATTTTGAGGTTTTATATTTTTAAGGGAAACCTCAAACTATAAATCAATTGACAATGTTCTCCATAATGAAAATATCCTTAATAAAACAATACTTTAAAAAAAAAAAAAAAAAAAAAAAAAAATTAATTTATATATATATACACACAAAGTGTGGAATTTTACACATTTTTTCATTTTTTCTTAAATAATTTATTTATTTATTTTATTTTTTTCGAATTTATTAGACGATTTTTGTCTTATCAAAAAAAATTCAAGATTATTTTTGTCTTTTTGCTAGCCTTGGAGCGATATTGTCAATTTTTATAGTTTAAGTGGATATTATCCCAATTGAAAGTTTAATGGAACATTCTCAATTGAGTGGTAGTTTGAGGGCGGTATGTAAACTTTCTCCAATAATTACATGGAAGTTTGAATAGGGAGATCTCGATAGGACCCAATTAAGAGTCCCTTATCAATTATCAATAATTAAGGATGTATATGAGCATCTCTTGTAAAGTATAAATTTTTACTTTACCTACTCATTTTTTTTATATATACTCTAACATATTCTCTGTTTTACTCTTTATTTTCTTTAAATATTATTTTGTGTGAAAAATAGTGAAAGAAAGAGGAGGAGAAAGAGAATAAAAGAAAGAAAGTGAGAGAAAAAAAATAATAAACAAAGTTTATAGTGCAAATAGTGAATAAGCTAATCAGCCTATTTACGATTTACACTCGATGAAAAAAAGTTATGTTACTACTGGAGACGAAAAAACACCCATAATAATTAGATTTGGCTATTATTAGGGATTTAGCTATTCTTTAGCATCTTCAGCATAAGTAGACAAAATAACTATTGAAAAAGTACAAAATTTTAATTTAGCTACTATTTTTATTTTTCGTACACACTCCAACAAATTATTTATTGTATTCTTTATGTTTTAAATATTATTTTGTATGGGAGAGAGTAAAAGAAAGAGGAGGAGAGAGTTAGTAAAAGAAAGAAAGGGAGGGAAAAATAATAATAAACAAAGTTTATAGTGTGAATGGTAAATATGCTAATCAGCCTTACTATTCATACTTGAAAGAAAAACTACAAAACATCTATTTTGGAGAGGAAAAAATGCTAATTATAATAGTCAAGGATTTGTCTATTCTCCTCCAGATGCTCTCAACTAGTACCCTAATATAAATGCTGCTGAGTGACGAAGATGTGACCATATCTTTAAGAAAGGAGGGAAACTATAGTGCTTGAGGTATGTAATTGATCAAGATGAAGGGATATACCCGCACTTTGATGTAATTGGGATTTTGGTATTATTTAAGCTCGACGAGGACACAAATTTTCTATAAATTGAGTTAGAAGAATTTATTAAAATTTCGTAATT
This sequence comes from Corylus avellana, assembly GCF_965113065.1. Classification (NCBI taxonomy): domain Eukaryota; kingdom Viridiplantae; phylum Streptophyta; class Magnoliopsida; order Fagales; family Betulaceae; genus Corylus; species Corylus avellana. The sequence continues at coordinate 6,588,632 of NC_142493.1, read as the reverse complement.
CTAACGTTTATTAAGAGAAAATTGTTGTTTTGTATTAGTTTTACCACAAAGTATTTTAATTCCTTTTTTTTTTAATATTATTTTTTAGGTCTTCGAACATGGGCTTTATATATAGCCTTATAATAAGATGGCTTTAGCGGTTGGTTTATGTATTTTGACGAGTTAATTAATATTAAACCTCAATGATTGGTTTTCAATCCCTTTTGCCTCAATTCCTTAATAAAATTTTGATTAGAAAGGAGTTGAGATTCTATTATTGTTTGCTATTAAGAATCCACTACGCGACACTACATCTAAAAGCCACCTAGAAAAAATTGAATATGAACGTCAACAATTTGCCGTATCACCAATTTATTTTCATCTTTGAGAACGAATTGGTGTGTTTAATTAATTAGGTGGACCTTTTCTTGGATCGTGGTCGAAGCATCCTAGGGCTAGGGATGTATGATTTTTCTTGAAAAAAGCCTTATTCGGTTTGTGTATGATTTTGGGTTGTATGGATTGGATTGTTCTTGTGATTTTTGGTGATATATATATATATATTTTAAATCAAATATATTTCGGTTGTTCTTCACTACATGGTCACAGAAGCATTATTATCGGGCTCTTGTAGAAATTTGTGGAGCTCTTAAAGCCATTATATTAGCCTTTTATTCCAAGCACAATCATATGTCTTTTATCCTTTACCGGGGTTGAGAAATAAATGACAAGCCTAGTCCGACCAAAGTTTACCCAGCTTGGCATATTGAAATTGAAATACAATGAAATATTGCTCGATTTGATAACTTGAAGCAGCCCACATTGTTCAGATTCTTCTTGTAGGTAAAGATTTACCAATCTCATTCATGGTATAAACTATGTTTTCATCCTTTACCTCTCATTTCATTTAAATATTTTCTGTGTTGGGCCTTACCTATTAAAAAAGAATCTGAGCCTAAACGTGATGACAAGTAGGAGTGTAAACGAGCTGAGCTTGGGTGAGCTTTGCCTGTCCCAGCTTGGCTCATTTAAGTTTTAGTCGAGCTCGAGCTCGAGCCGAGCTCAGACACGAGCCTAACAATTGTGTTCAAGCTCGGCTCGCCAAAGAGTTATCTTTGCTCGAGCTTGACTCGCTAGCTCGCATATTCAGCGACTTGAGCTGGCTTGATAAACTCAAACTTTTATTTTTCTTCTATAAAATTTAAATTTTAAGCCACAGCTCAAAAAGCTGGCTCGCCAAAGAGTTATCCTTGCTCGAGCTCGGCTCGCTACCGAGCTTGCATATTTAGCGAACCGAGCTGGCTCGATAAACTCAAACTTTTATTTTTCTTATATAAATTTTAAATTTTAAGTCACAGCTCAAAAAGCTAGCTTGCCCAAGCTATTAGCTTAGGCAAGCTCCAACTTAGTGAGCCAAAAGGCTCAACAAGCATTGTGAAGTGTGAAGGTGGGACCCCTCACAAGCAATGCTCCACATGAGCCTCAATTTTAGTTTTAATGTTATTCTTCTTGTGAGGGGTATGCCCTTTTATAGATAACTGAAAGTGGGATCTTTTGCTTCCTTATCGATTTGGGATGGATGAGCTTCAGTTCTTTCACTTTTTTTACATTCTCATAAATTCTGCTTCACAACTCTCTCTCTCTCTCCCTCCGTGGACCCACTGGACCGTGGCAATTGTAGTATGCTTATTTCTTTTACTTGTTTCCTCTATTCCATCCTTCCCAGGCGTTCCAATCTGCAGCAAATCAAACAAAAGAATATGCGTTGATGTAAGGTATATCTCAAAGAATATCTAGATATGAATATGGTTCAAGAAGGAAAATGGGAAGTGTGCAGTATGAATTAATGTGAAAAACAAAAAACAAAAAATTGAGCCTTGGGGCTTTTCTTCTTCTTTTTTTCTTGTAGCAAAAATGAATTAATGTGAAAAAAATCAGAATGTTTGGTATGAAAAGATTAAAAAAAAAAAACATTGTTTTATAATGAGAGCCCACAAGTTTTTTTATCAAATGGAGACCACAAAGTCTTTTTTTTTTTCCTCGTGTTATTTGACAAATTAGAGCTTAGAAAAATTTGTCATTTGTCTTATATAAACTAGGAATAATTCTAAAAGTATCTTTTGCCTCTTTCTTGTTTCCCTTCAAAAACAATTGTATAGAATATATAATTGTAGTTACTTGAAATTATGAAGAACAACAATAAACATAATAATTATTTTTTGGATCATTATCATTATTTATATGAATATGATCATATGATTTGGTTAAATCATATTAAATTAAATTGTTATCTAAGGGTAATACTCAAACTCCTAATGATCTAATGGTGACACTTCAATTATTACCCATTATCTTGGTTTATATGAATATGATCATATTATCTCATTAAATCATATCATATTAAACTATCATCTAATGGTAATTCTCAAACTCATATGAGCAAAAACTCCTAATGATCTAACGGTGATACTTCAAGTTATATGATCAAAACTCTTAGATTCACATGATAATACTTAGACAATGTGACCATACCAATATACCATATTGATATTATGATTAAGCATATGATTATTCAAATGATTCAAAGGTTATTGTATCTAAGTAAGACCATTGTTATTTGTTACTTAAGTTATAATTAATATAGATACACACAAGGCTCAATCACCTTTTTTTCTTCTTCTTATGTTTTTTAAATGACAATGTCAAACGCCTTTATGTCACACACACACTAATAGTCTACCATCATATTACATATAGTATTATTTATTTATTTAGTTAATATATTAAAATGTTAATGCTTAACACGAGTCAAGTATAAACTATCTAATGATAATATTTTTATTAAATGACACAATAACTTGTACCATATGATAAAATAATTAATAATAATATCAATTATTTCTTATTATTTACTCTATATATATATATAGATACACACACACATATGCATAAATAACAAAAAACAAAGGTATTTGTTACTTATTAACAAAATATACGAGCCCAGCCTAATAAACGATGCGAACCTTATACGAGCTTGCTCACGAGTTGCTCACAAGCTTAGCCAAGTCGAGCCGAGCTTACTTCGTTTAATATTTGAGTTAGGATTCATGTTCACGAAACGGTTCATTTAATATTCGAGTTGAGCCCGAGCTCGCTCACGAGCGGCTTGCTCTCTTAACACCCCTAACGACAAGTGATGATTTAAAAATGGTCTTACTAACTATTGTATAGTTTAATTGTATCTTTCTATAAAATTTATACTATAATGATGTTCAATCCATTACGGTTGCAATTGGGACTATTAGATTGTTTATACACATGAATGGTTTGTACAAAAAGTCATATTTAAGGTAGAAGCAAAAACACATGTAAACCATGTACACTCAACCGTAAACAAAGTACACTATTAACCATTTTGAGCATTGGGTATACAAAAAATGTAAAATGAAACACGAAGAACGAAAAAGAATGTAGAAGAAAACTTGAACACCTAATTAATTAATAAGAATCCCAAATTAAGTGTACTTCTGACTAATTTAACTCGTATGCAAAAGCGATGCGGATGGAGAAGCCGTAGAGGATGAGGTAGATACAGAGGAATTGGTGTAACTATTGCTTGTATATTGATTATGTCCTCCTTCATGCTGAGTAGCAACATGGGGCATCGAAAGTTACTTTGCATGTCTATTCATTGTAGCAGAAAAATGTGGTGGCCCTGGTATATTTGATGGAAGAACAGGCAATGGAGCCTCAAAATTGAGAACATGAATTGTTTGCCTTATCGAAGGCCTAAGATTGCGATCAGGGTGAGCGCACCAAAGCCCAACAATCATCAATCGCTCCATTTGCTGCTCATCAAATTCTCCACCTAACTTTGGGTCTACTGCTTCAAGTATCTTACCTATTCCATAGAGCTCCCAAACCCACTCCACCATAACTACTTGATTTTCAGGGGCGTTGAGCTTGATTGGTTTTCTTCCACAAGCAATCTCCAGAGCGACAATTCCGAAACTATAGACATCTGACTCCTTGCTAGCCTTTCCGGTTGTAACACATTCTGGAGCCATGTAACCCATGGTGCCAGCCAAAACAGTGGTTTGTGACCCTTTTAGGTGGTCGACAAGCCTAGCTAGTCCAAAATCCCCAAGTTTGGTATTAAAGTTTGGATCAAGCATAATGTTGCTCGATTTTATATCCCTATGCACCACGCATTGCTCCCATTCTTCATGCAAGTAAAGCAATGCCAATGCCAATCCTTGAGCAACGTTGTACCTCATTGCCCATATCAATAAGTTTTCTTCTCTAAAAAGATGTGAATTTAGGCTTCCATTGGGCATGAACTCATAAACAAGTAAGAGTTCTCCTCTTTCATGGCACCAACCAATAAGCTGAACCAAATTCTTATGTCTTAATCGACTAATAATTTTTACTTCTGATGCGTACTCCTTTATTCCCTGTTTAGACCCTTTTGACACCCTCTTAACAGCAACAAAGGTGTTTGAGTCCCTTAAAAATCCTTTAAAAACCCCACCAAATCCACCTTGACCTAGCTTCTCTTCATCATTGAAATTATTGGTGGCACGAGCCAATTCATTAAATAAGAACCTCTTTGGTCCTATTCCCTTTTGAAATTCTTCATCCATGCACCTATCAAGGGCAAGTTCCTCATCTGTGCGCCTCCTATTCCTCTTCTTCCACAAGCCCAAAAGAATTAAAGCCAACCCACCAACCAAAAAAGGTCCACCGACACCCAACCCGATGGCTAATCCTAAGTTGATCTTTTTCCTTTGGTTGGTTACAACATCTTTCAAACTTGAACTAAAATCCCATGTGTGAACTGTATAGATTGCAGAAGAACCTCCTGTTGCGGCTGAGAATCCAAAAGTTACCCATTCAGGTAGGCGATCTCTCAAATCAATAATATAATAAAGGGATTGCCATTCAGTAGCATTGTTTATGAGACCAGTGAAGAGAACACTCAAATTATGAGAAATAGAATTATAACTAATCCGAGCTTCATTAATTCTCCCCTCAATAATAGAATAATTACCCCCCCGCCATGACACATTAGCTACAGATAACGTAGAGTTTATATCAATACCTACATGTTCGCCAGGCGGATCCCATGAGTCACTGTTTGGAAAGATGTCAAACTCCACCGCAACAAAATGGTTGTTCGTCGAATTTGTTGGGCTGTCATCGTTAGTGAGACCAAAAGCGCCACCTTCATTGACATCAGGAGGAATTATTGAACCATTAGGTGCTAGGAAGAAGGCAAGCCCATCTCCATAATTACTTTTCCCTTGAGAATCGATGACAAAGGTAAAATTTGTAGTGAAATCTGTGAGATTGCTGGATGCCTTGTCCCACAGGTGCATAGGACTAGAATACGTGGCTCGACCTACAACATTTGTTATGGCCTTGTTGCCGGTGAGTTGGATGACTTGATCTTTGGGGAAAGCTCTCTCATATTTTATACGGGTGTCACCGGAAGTGAAATTGGGGAAGCGGAAGTTTAAAGCACTTGTAAATGGGCTTGGTTCTGAGAAGAAGCTGGTGATGATTAAAAGATAAAAGAGGATTAGGGGCTTTGGAAATGGGAAATGTTTGATTTTGAACATGTAAAAAGCCATGAGTATTGGAACAATTGGAAGCTGGGAGGTTGGGTCTGATAAGAAATTGCAGATTGAAGTATGAAGAGCTAAAAACAGATGATTATATATAATCAGGTTTGAAAATAGGCTGAAACGGTCAAGTCGTAGATTACGTATATATGCAGTCCGGCGGAGTGCGTGTGAGAAAGTCCTCCATGACAATTCAAAAAGATAAATGTCAAATTGAATGTTTCAGAATGTGTAGATGGTAGGTAATGAAATCGTCAAAATAATGCAAAGGGCTCATTAATCTTCCTGAAGACTTGAGAAGCCATGCATTTGTGTACAGTACTTTATCTCGATGGTAGATTGAGCAAAATTTACCCACATAGCTGTATAAGGATTATTGCAAGGCAGGATTATGTATAATGTGTCATATACACATAAAATAAAACTCTGAAAAAATCTAAATGGGCCTTTCACAACATAGCTCTTCAATAAATAAGCCTGAGTAAAGTTCATATATCTCATTCAAACTACCACCCAATTGACAATATCTCTCCTAAACTTTTAATTGTGATAATATCCTCCAAACTATCAAAACATTGCCAATGACTCAATGTCCCCCCAATGACGAAACTACCCTTAGTAGTTTTTTTTTTTTTTTTAAAAAAAAAAACAAATACTAAAACTTCTAGAAAAAACCTAAAACTAATAAAATAAAATAAATAAATCCAAGGAGTGGCCTGATTTTTTTTTAAAAAAAAAATTCCCCTTTATAAGAAAAAAAAATCGATTGTTTTAATAAAAATTGAAAATGTTCGTTTTTTATAAATTTTTTTAAATAAAAAATTTTGTTTTCAAAAAATTTTGTTAAAACATAATTTTAAAAAAATATATATATTTTTTTTTAAAAAAAAAATTTCTGTTTCAAAAAAAAATTAAAAATTTTCGTTTATAAAAAATCATTTTTTTTTAATTAAAATTTTTCTTGTAAAAAAATATTAATTTTTTTTAGATTCAAATTTTTGTTTTTAACTTCTTTTTCTTTTCTTTTTTTTCAAATTTATAAGCGTATTTTTGTCTTATTGAGAAACTTATAGGGGTATTTTTATCTTTTTGCCAGCCTTCGGAGACATTGACAATGTTTTGGTAATTTAGGTGGATATTATCACAATTAAAAGTTTGAGGAAGACATTATCAATTGGATGGTAGTTTGAGGGGAGTATCTCAACCTTCCCCAATAAGTTTTTTGATTTTTTGAGCCCAAACTTACAAGCTCCTTGGCTAGCCATCAAATATTCCAATAAAAAATAATAAATAATCCCCCTAAAAAAATCTTAAATGAAGTGGCCGCTCAAAACATGACACGTTTTAGCTAAATTTATAGGTTATTTAGGTGCTTTATTGTTTGGATATGAGCGGGTGATTAGATGAAAGCAAATACCACGTCCCTTTAAAATGAGGCTTAAGTTAGGGTGGACAGATTAACAGTTTACCACCTACCAACTACTTACCGATTGCAACAGAACCGTCATTGACTTTTGGCGATCGATACCCAGAATAAAAAAAATGTTCCGATATCAGTTCAGTTTGGTAGGCGATAAAAAAAAAAATTTCGGTTAAGCGATCATTAAATAACTTAGCCGCTCAAAACATGACACGTTTTAGCTAAATTTATAGGTTATTTAGGTGCTTTATCGTTTGGATATGAGCGGGTGATTAGATGAAAGCAAATACCACGTCCCTTTAAAATGAGGCTTAAGTTAGGGTGGACAGATTAACAGTTTACCACCTACCAACTACTTACCGATTGCAACAGAACCGTCACTGACTTTTGGCGATCGATACCCAGAATAAAAAAAATGTTCCGATATCAGTTCAGTTTGGTAGGCGATAAAAAAAAAAAAAATTCGGTTAAGCGATCATTAAATAACTTAGCCGACCACTTATTAACTGACTAACCAATTAACCAAAAAAGTCGAAAGTATTCATTTTTAGTATGAAGTCGGTTAATTTTCACCGGTTTTCACGAATCGGTTGGCAAAAATGCCCCTACCAGTACCCACCCCGACCCCTAGGCTTAAGGAAGGTCAAAAATACCAAACTAACGGTTATTATGCGGTATAGTTAAGATTTTCAATAACTGCTAACTAGCGGTTATTTTAAAACTCTTAACCGCTTAAGGTAGAGCAGATGCGGCTGTTGCGGGTGGCAGTCAAATGCAATAATCGCTAACCACAACTGCTTGTACACCTCTAATAATTGGTATGGGGTATAAATAATTGATAACAACCATTTGATTTAATGAGATATAAATTTTTCATATTAAATATTGTAATGCCATGTAGTGCCCCGGGTAATTACTAGGTTGAGATTAGCTTAGTCGAAGAATTAGCAAGAGTTCTTGGTTCCTTAGGAGCCATTTGGAGAAGTTTTTGGGGGTGTTTTAACACTGACCAAACATTCGCCAAAAAGACCGCCGAACATTCGCTACCTAAACCAAGAAACCGCTGGGTAAAACAGTATACCAAACATTCGCTAAGGGACCACACCGAATGTTTGTTGACCAAACTTTGAGCCGTTGGGTAATGATCAGAATTATGCCTGCAACCCTAAAACACTATACACACAGTACACCAAACATTTAGCCATGGACCACCAAACATTCATTGCACTGCAGACTGTCATAGCAGCATCCTCAGCTTTTCTAAACCTATAAATACCCCCCCTCACGCCCTTTTAATCTGCCTTCTGAGCCCTAGATAAACTCTACTTGAGTGTTGGTGAGTTTGAAAGAAGGAGGAGAGCTTTTCTTGGAGGTCTTGCTCAAGAGAGGTAACCTTCTTGTTCTAACTAGTGTTATACTTAGTTAATATTCTGTTTAGACAGTATTCCATAAGTTTGGTTGTTGTTTTTGAAGTTGTATTGTCATTCTAGGTTTTAATCTCGATTCTAGCTTGATTTAGCGTTTCGTTATTGATTAGCATATTTTATTTTGCATGGTGATGTTATTTTGAGCTACAGTATGTTAGAAACCTTTCTTGTAGCTTTAGAACCTGTTAAGATATGATCAGAAGCTAGTTTGGTTAAGATGCGTTTTCTGCCCAACAAGAGAATGTTCGCTGGCCAGTCAAAACCTCTGTTTTTTATGTTTTAGGGCTAGGGTTCGTTTTAGCTCTAGGACTAATAATAGGCATTTCACATATTTTAGGAGTATAGACCGATCGAAGTTATTTTTGGAAGGATAATACAACTTGAGTGAGTACAAACTCACATGGATGCTTGCCGTTATTTTTTCGTATTGCACGATTATTTTGTGTACCAAACATACATTTTTACAACTCTCATAAAATACATTTTGATATGCTATGAACTCTACTTTTTGAAAATATGTTGCTTAAACAAGAAAATGAATATGGTCAGATTTGTAATAGCATACATGTGAAAGACAGATAAGACTAATTGTATCGTATGACATGGTATACCGATACGTGGAGGATAACAGTCTTGAGCTTACTATACATGTTAATTCTATGGTCAAAAGTGTGAGTGTGTTATACGGATCTTCGATCCAATGGTTGTTTCATGATCAGGGTAGCCATGATTGGTAGGTCATTACAAGACGTACATTATTAATAGTGTGAGCTACCCAAGGTTAGATTCGGTCGGCTATTAGGGTTATGAATGGTAGCATATAGTGGTCGAGGGCATCGGCATTGTGTTACAAGTCTCTTGGTACAGTGCCAACTTTGCAGAGAATAGGTAATACCTTGGGTAGACCACACAGTTTGAACTATCACTCGATTCTCATAATTACAACATATATTATAGTTATACTGCATCCATGAATAATTGTCATGTCACAATGATGCATAAATTTATCAACAACTGAGTTCATCATTCAAATGGCATAAGCATTGTGTCCATTTTTACTCACTAAGTTGTCGGACTTACCCTTGTATTCTTTTTCCTCACATTATGAAAATATATGTTGTCATAGCTAGTTTAGCGGATGATGGATTCAGGGAGCCAATAAGTGGTGGCAAAGGACTTGATTCAAGTCATTTTTGAGAATTTGGACCTGATATAGCTCAAATCCCTATGGGATGCTAAAAGAACTACCTGGCAAGAGTTGATCGGGATTGTGATTATGTTATCTTCGGTTAAGCTTAGGTGTTGATGCTATTTCAAAACAACCACTAGAAGTCTGTATTATTATTTTGATGATCGGTCTCTAACTCATATATTTAGAGATCTAGTTATGTCATGATGTTTTATTATTATTATGGTTTAAATTTATTGCTATCTTTGTCCATTAGTTACAAGTCTTCCACTGTAGTCTCTCTTCGGAGAGGATGAGATCCCTAAGTCTTGTTCTGAGAGGAATAAGGTTAGAAGGCGAATTATGAAGTTAATTACCAGTTAATTAATGTTCACGGGGCGTTACATGCCATCATCTTACTCCATCCCATTGGGCTAACATGGTAATGCCTATCAGTGCTTAGATCAGCTGTTGTTAATAATAATAATACAAAATAATAATAATAATAATAATAATAATAATAAATAAATAAATAAAAATTCAAGGGCTTATGAGCATTACAAGTTTGCCTAGTAGAATGAAAATAGGATGGGGGTATAGCTTTGAGCCTTTTGGCATTTCTCTAATAAATTTCGTAACAAATAAATTTATGAAAATCATTGATTTTTATTAAAAAAATTCATCAACACTTGTTATTAAAATAAATCAATACGTAAATTGGGGAGAAGTGGGGGAGAACTCATATGGCCGGGAACATTCCCTTACATTTATCTTTTATTAAAAGTAGTAGACATATATACTAGAAGTAGAGCAAAGTGATCATTGAACAGCAAAATGAAGTTCTTGAATAAATTTATAGGAATTTTAATTTTGATTCAAGGTGTCACTCGTGTAACCATTTAGGGTAGTGGTTCAGTGGCCCAAAGAAATTTCAAAAGTAGTTAAGTACACACTAAGGCATTGGGACTTAACGGAGCGCCTATAATTCTCATCTTCTGCGACTCTAACGAGTTGCTTGAAGGTTAGGCCATCATTAATATATATGAGAACTCTTCCGCAATATGCCTTGAATACCTCGAACGTCAATACGCTGTCGGCCGTTCTCTTTTAATTTTCCCCCTTCTAGAATGATTGAGATGCGTGGCTCGACCATGAAAGCTTGATTAACGAATTTTGTAAAGGATTTACAGCAAATCTCTAAAGTCTCCAATTTTGACAAAAGCTTGAACATGAAACAGCAAATCTGCAGAATGCATTGAACAGGTCGTGGATTTCAGAAGCATCATGCGAAGGTGTGAGAATGAGACTTTTGGGAGTTGAAGTTGAATAATGTAAGGACTTTGACTTTGGGTAGATGTTTGTCCAGGGACATAACGACCGTCAACAATGTCTCTTATATAATCCTCCTATATTCAAATACAGAGAATGTGAGAGAGAATGAACTGTTGTGACATATTACCTTCACAAACAACCAAGCCATTGCGGAATCGTGCCGGAGAAGGATGTCCTAAGAACATAATGTCCTAAGAACAAAGTCGCCGCTAATAGCGTCACCGAACCTTTTCTTGCGTGCAGGTTGAAGCAGGAAGCTATTAACGACGAGCTTTAACCATTTGAGAAAACTAATAGACAAGATTCCAAATAACACCTATAATGTGGGTTGAATAGGCGTATGCCAATATAACATGGGATTTAAAAATTAATAACCGTACAAATATTAACCAAATATAATGAAGGCAATAAATTAATCAATATAAGTAATTTGGTGACAAAATGAATTCTTTTTTTAAAAGATCTTTAAAAGTAAAACCAGTCAAATCTATGAAATCAATCCAATATAAAAGAAATGAGAGAGTACTATATATTTATACTTACAAAATCTTTGCATTTGACATACCCTTGTAATATTTGACAAGCGACCTACTTGTCCTCTACCGTAATAACTCTTCCAAAATTTCTGGACATTTGCTCTACAAACTTTGATAGACTTTAATTGTTGTTGATGAACGGGTGTGATTTACAACAGAAATTCTTAATAGGAAAGCAATTGAAAGCATAAAAAATAAGTTGGAAGTCAGTTCCCTTAAAATATGTGAGATCGTTCGATTTGTTGTTATTGGAGTATATTCTCTTCTTCCCTTACCACAATGAATCAGGGTTCTTGGGCCTATGTGTGGGCTTTAGTTAGCCCTTGGACCTATAACCAAATTCTTGCTGTATATATATCTTGGTGGGCCTATTCCCTCAAGTTTACTATTACAGTTTTGGTATTATGCATGGTTTATATGCCCCTTTGATAAATCCATGAAATTTCACGATGGCAACTTTTATACAAAAACAAAAAAAGAAAAGTGATTTACATTAATATTTTTTTTTTATTTTATAAATTTAACAGATTAACTATTAGATTTTTGGACTCTCACACAAATTTAATGATGGATTCATCCATTAGATTATGGAGATGGTTAAAAGATAGTTAAAAATGAATGAATTCTATCCTTTTTTAAACAACAAAAGTTTTCTCTTTTTTTCTTCCCTATTCAATGCATTTACATGTAGTTTACATATTTATAGTTAAATTTTTATATATTGTTATTTTTTTTTTTTTAAAAAAAAAAACATTTACATATAGTTTATATATCTATACATATACTCTGCCTAAAAATTAGTTTTGTCTTTATCAAAATTAAATTTAACCCTTGATTAATACTTTAGTTAGGCCCTCTCAATAAAAAATTTTTGGTTATGTCCCAACCCTTGTATGCCTACATATATATGGATGTCATTTTGTTACGTTCAATAAAGGTCGTATGCTCCGTTTGGCAATTAACCCAAATTTTCTTTAAAAAGTCAACTTCAAAATATTCTTACATTTTATATTTCATCAATTACATACTTTTATTTCTATTTAAACAAAAAACCAACTACAGCACTTGATTTTTTCATTTTTTGTTACAAAAAATTCAAAACTTTTCTCTACTTCATATCAAATCAATCACTTACAAAAGAATTCACTGCACAATCCTCTACTAAATGGAGCCAAAGTATTTGCTTTTTGGTTAGTGCATAGGCTGGTCAATGATTATTTATCCTAAACCATAAAACAACAACAAGAACCATCAAATAATTTTAACTATATATCTCCGTGACATCATTTTGGAAAGTCAACATTAATTGCCACTTGTCATACTATCAGAATTGTATATTTTAAAGGGGTAATTACATTTTCCTCCATTAAATACAACGCATTGTCATTTTGCCCACATGAACTGATAACCATATTGCCCGACCTTATCAATCTACCATTTTTTTTCCAAAAAACCCCATTCCGTCAGTCAACCACGTTAAAAAACTTGAAATGACTCAAATACCCTAACTTTATATACGAAAATTACATATAATACCCTTAAAATTAAACAAATTTATATATATATATATATATATATATATATATATATATATAGTACTAGTTTCAAAAAATATAAATATATTTAAATTAAAAAACACTTATAATTTAATTTATAAAAAAAAGTGAATATAAAAAAAAAATAAAAAACAGTTAAAAAAGACTTAAATTAAAAAAATATAAATAAAAATTTAGTCCATGTGGTTGTCCTAAATTAAAAATCCATCTGTGTGATATAAAATAATAATAATAATAATTCAGAAATTATCAGGGATATGCCAAAATAACAATTTAGTCTCTCTACTCAAATTCTGTTAAAATATTTGACAGATTCCAATAGTGTATCACATCATCACCAATAGAATGATAATATATCTTATTATTAATTAAATTTAAATAAATAAATTAAAAATTAAAAATTTATCTATATATATATTTTTTTTAAAAAAAAAAAAAAAAAAAAAAAAATTGAGGGTGGCTGCCTACTCATTGGGGGAAGGGGTGGCCAGTGAGCCAACCCCAGAGGTGGCTAGGGGTGGCTCGCTGCCACCCCCGGCCCATGGGGGTGGCTCGTAGCCACCCCAGCCGCCTCTGGGGTGGCTTTCTGGGCACCCCCAGAGGTGGCTAGGGGTGGCTCGCCGCCACCCTCGGCCCATTGGAGTGGCGCGCGGCCACCCTAGCTGCCTCTGGGGTGGCTCGCTGAGCACCCCTAGATCTGGTTAGGGGTGGCTGTCGGGCCACCTCACCTCTGGGGGTGGCTCGTTGGCCACCCCCTCTCCCAAGCGGTTGGCAGCCACCCTCTATTTAAAAAAAAAAATTAATTAATTTATATATTTATATTTTTTGTTTTAATTTTTTATTTGGGGGTATTTCTGTATTTTAAGGAGATTTAACATCTAAAAGAGAATATTCCGTCCAATTTAATGTTGTTAACTGACGGAATGATGGTTTTTGGAAGAAAATGGTGGTCTGATAGCTAGGGTCGAGCAGTAGGGTTGTTAATTCATGAGGGTAAAGTGACAATGCGTCATAGTTGATGGGGAAAAATGTAATTACCCCTATTTTAAAAGTCAAGACAACCCTTAGATTAATACGTTAAACATTCATGCTTCGTGGAGATTTACTTGATCAATTTCTTGCCAGTTCTAAAGTCCATTTGTCAATCGACTTGGTAAGTGATATTTGATTTGGAAGTAATTGATGTGATTTAAAGTAGATAGAAGTTTTGAATTTTTTTGTATCGAAAAGTGATTTTTTTTAGTGGATTCTTTGTTTGATTAGTAATAAAATGTTATTGGTGTGATATAAAAAGTAAGAATGTTGGCGAGTTAAATTTTTTTAAAAAAACTTGGGACTTGAGCCAAGTCCATTGCCAAACGGCGCCCTAGCAGGAATAGTGGTTAAAATATTTTTAGTAATAAAATACAAATGTTTATTTTAACTATTTTTTTATGCAAACTAAAATAAGTTTTTTATTTTACTCTCTATTTCATTTAAATATTATTTTTCAAAGTATTTTTTTAATTGTTTTCTTAAAGAAGAATAAAAAAAAAAAAAAAAAAAAAGGAAGAAGAAGAAGAGAAGGAAAGAATCATTAATGTTTTATTGATATAGTGTGCCATATTGAATAGCCAAAATGAGAAAAAAAAAAGTTATTTAATGTACCACAAAAGTTATTTTGGCTAGTCCACCCTATGAGAGAAAATGAACTATTTGACTAGCTTGTTGGAAATGCTCTAAGTATATAATGGATAAGCATCCTTTAATTACAACAATATGAAGTGGTAAATGAGATTAATGCTATAATTATGACTATTGTCTTCCTTTTATTGCTTAAAGGTGATATAACTTTTAAAATTACCATTGGACTTTTTTTTTTTTTTTTTTTTTTTTGACATGTCCGCACAAGAGGGGGAAGGGGGATTCGAACTAGTGACCTCCGCTTTATTAGGCGTGGTCCCATCCGATTAAGCTACCTTTTGAGGACAATTACCATTGGACTTGAGATGGATTATTATTAAATTTTGATCCAATTATGATTTTAAAAGCCTTGTCACATTTGAGAGATAAAAAATGAACAAAAGTTTTACCTATAGCATTACTCTGTAAATAATCATTGACTAACCTATAACCAAAAAGCAAGTCTAGAAGTTCTTCTTATATCAGTCCAGAAATGATTGCTTTTAAAATCACCATTTGATCAAAATTCAATAACGATTTATCACAAATCAAATCAAATAATAATTTTAAAAGCCACATCATTTTTAGAGTGATACAACAGAGATACGCACAAGAGAGACTTTTAACATTACTATTTTATAACAAAATAAAATGACATCCATCATATTAAACAAGATAACAGTTGTCCCTCTCCATGAAGAGTAGGCATACAAGGTTTCAACTTTCTTCTTTTATATAATAGGAAAAACTTTGGTGTAATTTACACCTCTGAGCTATCATGCATTTTGAGAAGACCCTCCATATTTCAGAAACTCTTAATTCAACCATTTGAATTTTCAATTAAATCAATTGACCCCCTCTGTCATATTTATCCGTTAATTCCTAACAGAAATGACTAAAAAGACCCAATTACCCTTTGATGTTTCGTTTATTTTTTATTTTAAATTATGAGCAAATTTAGATTTTTATGAAAAAAATTTAGGGGTATAGAGGTCATTTTATCACTTTTAACATTTAAAATCTGACGGAGGGGTGTATTGCATCAAATTGAAAGTTTAGACAGGTGAAATTGAGAGTTTTTGAGATTTGAAAGATCGTATCAAAATGTGAGGTAGTTCAAGAATCTTAAGTCAAGTTTCTTGTTTATAAGAACTAGCCTTTAGGCTATAACCCACCATATGTGCCGATTGCTTTTCAACTCCATTTTATTTGAACTGGATAATATCTAGTTAGTTATGTTCAAAATGAAATGAAGAGAATCCTAACTCCTTTTAATTTGGTGCGTGTGGAATTTAACATACAGAAAATTAATTAGCATTTATAGAACTACAAGACTTCAAGGCTAGTGGATTCTTAGCATTGAGATAAATTTCCAAACCTTTTCTTGGATTTAATTATAGAAAATGTTACATTTCCTTTATTTCTAACGGTCGACTTTTCTTGAATTTATTCTTGGTCAATCTATAAATTATTAAGTGGATATTTGCATGAAAATTCCTCACCTCTTTCATTATCACAACTTCATATAAAATATAATGAATCTTAGAATTGAGTTAACATACATGCTCAGATATATAAAATTATTAAAAAAAAAAAAAAAATTATAAGTAAATTTTTTTTTCACAATGCATATAACAATGACTTGTGTTATATATAAGAGCATCTTTAGCAATAGTAACCAAAATAGCTATTAAAAAAGTACAACTCTCTCTCTCTCTCTCTCTCTCTCTCTCTATATATATATATATATATATATATATATATACTTTAGCTTCTGCTTTTTTATATATATTCTTAAACAAAATCTCTATTTTCTTCTTTACTTGCTTTTAAATATTATTTTTTATTTTTTAATTATATTATTTCTAATTAATACTCAGGAAAATATTGGATTTCCACATTGACTGAGTCACTTACAAGGGAAGGGAAGAAATTGTGCATCGATCACTATCTGCATCATTTATTGAAATTCATTGAAAAAATTTCCATGTCTCTTTCACGGCTACAAATTTCCTTCAGAGTACTAAATGCATTCATCAACTAATATTTCGCATAAACTCAACTACCAAAGGAGTAAATGCATTTACTAAAACAAATGACTTAGGGAGAGAGAGAAAAATAATATAAAATTTTTTCTAGTCTATATATATATTAGAAGAAAAAAATACCGCTCACACTAGTGATCTATATATAATATAAATATATATATATATTAGTCTATATTGGCAAATTTACCGTTCACAATAGAAGAAAAAACATATTATTTTGACTATTCTGTTGGAGATGATAAATTGGTTATAATAATTAAATTTGACTATTATGAGCAATTTAGCTACTCTGCCAGTTGCTCTTAGTACAATTTAAAAAGAATGAGTGACGCTTTAGTAGGGAATTCGGGATTAATTAGTACAATATTATATATTATATTAGATAACATCCACACAAAAGCGCATATGTACACAAAATAATAGATGTTAATTAATAAACTAGTGATATAATTAATTAACCCTTAACTTTGGGGCTCTATGCAAATGACATACAAATTGACTATGAATCACATGGCAAACTTTTTGAGTATATATGTGTGAGTGTGCACAAAAAGGTTCGAGTGCCACATTAAAAAGATGTCGTAAATGTTAGTGGTTAATATAGCATAATTGGATCTAAACCAATAATTAATTAAAACTTTTGAGTTGGCGGATATTGTTTCAAGACTCTTCAAGGCATCAACCTCTCTGGCACAAATAATACTCAAAATGCTATACATATATGCACATTATTATAAGTTTGAAAGTTTGATTGGGAAACATTCTGAGGGTAGCTAATATATCCCTCCCATCCCCTGGTCTCCGTTGTTCACACGAAAAGAAAAATGAAGTGTCTTTAATATCTTCTTTTGGAAGAATATGCCAAGAAGTCTCGTACAACTTTAATGTTTTTTGGAGACTGACGAGCCATATGTGCTGAAATTTGAATTAGTCAGAAATATTGTAGGCATAGCTAATTATCTAAGGAACTTAGATGAACAGTACAATATAGCAGGTCAAGGAAACTTATTTTGCAAGTGAAATTAGTTCACCTTCGTAAGGGGGTTGATTTCGTGGTTTTGAGACAAGTATGTGGCTTCTAGAAGAAATAAAATTTTATCTGCATGTTATTTCTGTCTATGTGTTAATTTCACGTGGAAATTGATGCAGCGACGCAGTGGGTTGCGTAGATAAACAGCAAGAAAAAAGAAATCTGTCTTAAAAACTTTAAGTTTATCAAGGATCTAAGAAATTCTTCTTAAAACCCTGGAGCCTATCTAAAATGTGAGGAAAATATATAGAAGAAACTGAACTCTGAGCTTTTTTATTGAAACACTGACAAAATACATCAAGGTTACGTTCTGGAGGCTATAACCATTATTTATAGCCCGTAAACTCCTAACCCTAAAAGTAAATAGAAATTAAGTCAATTTAGACTTATGTGCTGGCCGTTCGGACAGAACATACTTCCGTTGGGGTGGTCACTAAATGACTAAAATTAAAGTACGTAAAACAACTGGCCGTTTGTACAGAACATACCACTGTTTAGACGGTCACAACATAAAACTAAAATCTAAGTATGAAAACTGAAATATAACATAGGCGTTTAAACTAGCTTCGAACGTATTTCGAATGGCCATCTCTAGATTTACTATGGTGGCCTTTCGGGAGTGTCCTATTAGCTAAACCGTTTGGACGGCTAGCGAACGGAGGTTTTCATGACTGCTTCAACAATTCCCTTTCGCCAGCTTGCAGCCTTGTCTTGTCACCCCTAGCTAGTACAGTCTTTTGAAGACCCTTTACCCTCACATGCATTTGCCTCGCTCCTCTTTATGAAATCCCTAGCATTCTAGTCTACATCAAAAATTCAGATAATTACACTTATGACTTGTATTAAAAGCTGAGATGCTAAATGTTCCACATCATTTTGTTGGTAATATATGAAGTGTCATATCAGTTTGTAAATAATTTTGTGATAAAAATTATTATAGTATTCCAAATACCACTCGTTCTTCTAATTCAGAAAATTATTATAGTATTCCAAATACCACTCATTCTTCTAATTCAGTTAAGAAGAAAACTCTAAAATTTTAAAATCCATGTGATCCTATTATCAAATGCACAACTCTTGGAGATTGATTTGTCAATATAAGATGCTTATTCCCATGATGACACTTGGTTGCAACCGAATTCCATTAGTCTCTCTCTCTTTCTCTCTCTCTCTCTCTTTCTATATATATATATTAAAGCATGGAGATGTATACGTTTTACAGTATCTACCTCATTTCTTGGATATTGAGAAGTGGGGGTGAGGTGGGGGATCACAAACTAGAAGTAGAGGAAACTAATTGAGCAGCGAAATGAACTTCTTGAATGAATTTATACGAACTTTTAACTTTGATTCAAGGCCGGTGTCATTAGTGTACAAAGCACATGTGAGGGCAGATACGTAGAACATGTGACCGTGTTCACAAAATAGACATCCGAGGCACTTCAGCAAGTTTTCGTCAATAGTTAGTAATTTAATAAACAGACATCCAAGGTACTCCCTTTGAAGATTTCAAATTTTTAAAAACAGGGAACAAGTCAAGCGGTGGTCGGTCCAAAAACGTGTTCCTTTTTTCAAGGCCATCATTAATATAGTATCCAAAACGCAACTAGAAAAAATTTATCAGGGCTTTGAAAAGTTGATGTAATTAGTTACACGAACTTTCCTGGCAAGCAGCAATTACTTTAGATATATTTAATCTTTTTAGTGTCCCTTTAAACCTCCAAAATTGCCATTGCAATTTGCATGCATGCATTCCCTTCCCAATATGAATCTCAGCATCCTTAGAACTATTTGGTTTCTCTCCCAGCTAGTTCTTTGCTGCTTACATTTCCATCTTCCTTTGCATCATGCTCTATCATTCAATTTCTCTAATTTTACCGATAGCAGGCTGATATTAAATGGCACTGCTGCCATCCAAAATGGAATTCTATCCCTCACCAGTGACCGCAATAACAATACCGCTGCCGGCCGAGCTGTATATTCTCAACAGCTGCATCTTTATGATCCCATTACAGGTAATTCCACCGACTTCAGTACTCATTTTTCATTCAAAATATCAACCGTTGATCCACCAGGCCAAGATGGGCTCGCCTTCTTCCTTGCACCCAACGGTTCTCTCCTCCCGGAATATGCTTCAGGAGGATGCCTTGCACTCTTTAGCCAATGTGACAATTTCACTATACCAAGAAAAGATATGGTAGCTGTCGAGTTTGACACCTATGGAAATACATGGGATGAAACCAACAAGGAACATGTCGGCATCAACATAAACTCCATCAAATCCGACAAGGAACAGGATTTGAGCCGAAGTATGAAAAATGGAGTAATTGTTAATGCAATAATCCGCTACGACTCAAAAGCCAATGATTTAAGCATATCCTGGTCTTTCCCAGGTGACCCTTTTGTTAGCCTTTCACATCGAGTTAACCTGACATCACTTTTGCCTGAGTGGGTATCAATTGGCTTTGCGGCTGGATCAGCCTATTTCTTTGAGACTCATGAAATCCTTTCATGGGAATTTACAACGGAATTATCACCGGCTCCAGACAGTACTTTTAGTGCTGGATTAATTGTTGGTTGTGTAGTTGGTGGGTTATTTTTAGTTTGTGGAATTGTTTTAATGTTGGTGTTCGTTTGGAGAAAAAGGAGTAGAGGAAATAGAAAAGAGGGTGTGAAGAATGTTGATCCCGTGGAACGAGAGATTGAACAGCGAAAAGGACCTAAAAGGTTCTCTTATAATGATCTTGTTCGTGCTACAAACAACTTTGCAGAACAAGGCAAACTTGGTGAAGGAGGTTTTGGAGGTGTTTACAAAGGTTTCTTGAGTGAGTTGCAGCAGTTTATTGCAGTGAAGAAGGTTTCTAGACCGTCCGATCAGGGAAAGAAGGCATACACAACAGAGGTGAAAATCATTAGCATATTGAGGCATAAAAACCTCGTACAACTCATTGGTTGGTGCCATG
This sequence comes from Corylus avellana, assembly GCF_965113065.1. Taxonomy (NCBI): domain Eukaryota; kingdom Viridiplantae; phylum Streptophyta; class Magnoliopsida; order Fagales; family Betulaceae; genus Corylus; species Corylus avellana. The sequence continues at coordinate 6,567,887 of NC_142493.1, read as the reverse complement.
AAAATGGCGCCCTCCTTCTTGTCTATGAGTTCATGCCTAATGGTAGCCTTGATTTTCACCTTCTTGTCTATGAGTTACATGGGAAGTTAGGTATAAGATAGCTCTTGGTCTTGCCTCTGCTCTGCTTTATCTGCACGAAGAATCAGGACAATATGTGGTGCATAGGGATATCAAATCGAGCAACATAATGTTGGATTCAGATTTCAATGCGAAGCTTGGGGACTTTGGTCTAGCAAGGCTCATGGATGAAGAGGCAGGCGTGAAGACGACAGGGCTAGCTGGAACTTGGGGTTACATAGCACCAGAATATGCAAGCACAGGCAAGGCCACAAAGGTATTGTTAAATCATTACTTATTTCAAAATTTTATTTTAAGAATAGATGAATTTAATCATTAGGTTCGGTTTGTTTCCATGTAAAATGTTTTATGGAAAAAGGTTTTTTCTGTTTTTCGGTGTTTATTTGATACTACCAAAAGTTTTGGTCAAACCAAAAATATTTACGGTTGACGAGAAAAACCATCTTTTGATTTCCGTAAAATGTTTTCCTTTTATGAAAGCATAAACTATTTTTTGAGTATGAGCTTCTCCGAATCAAATCATCAGACAACCGTCAAAATTTGTTTGAACTTGTCAGACTGCCCCAGAGTTCACTTGATCATCGCTGAAAGCTTTCGCACCACCACCGGTTTGTACTGCCGAAAGCTGTCGAACCTCCGCCGGAAGTCGCCGGCTATTCTCTATTGTCGTTTATTTTTCGTACGAGCCAAACGGCAAAAAGTATTTTTAGGAAAATCTTTTGTTTTTTTCTTAAAAATTGATACGTTGAAATACTTTTCGATTGAAAATATTTTATGTGCACCCTTAATTTATATTCTAATGCCAAATACATATAATATTTAACTGAAATGTGAGATGTGACGAAGACAAGGTTTTACCTCAGGACCACAACTCTGATATTGTGTTACATCACCACTTATTTTAAAAATCTAAGCTTATAAAAAAAAAATTTAATCATTTAATTAATATTCTAATAGGGATCAGATGTCTTTAGCTTCGGCATAGTGGCACTGGAAATAGCATGCGGAAAAAGATCAACAGAAGCCAAATATGAGGGTCCTCATGTTCCAATTGCTGGATGGGTTTGGGATTCTTACGTAAATGAAAGGCTTGATGAAGTGGTTGACAAAAGATTGTTGGAGTTTGACATGAAAGAGATGGAGTGTTTGTTGATTGTGGGACTCTGGTGCGCCCACCCGGATCAGAGCCTGAGACCATCCATAAGGCAAGCCATACAGGTTCTCAATTTTGATGCACCATTGCCAAATCTTCCGAAGAAAATGCCTGTTGCCAACTATAATGTACCTGCGGCCCCTCGAGTAAGCACGGATTTGGCGCCCACGATGTCTTTCTCATCCATTAACATGGGACGTTAAACTCATTTTATCAAGGATCGATGTATTTGTTTTCATAGTTGTATGTTAAAATCATGCTCTGATCTTGATTTTTAGATTATATATATTTATGTTTCCCTGTAATAATGTCGAGTCAAGTATGAAACCATTAGATTTTGATATTTAAATAATTTCCTACAGCTGGTTTGTTTCCCAAAATGGCAGAGTATATAACATCTCTCGAGCGTTTTGATTTGTATGTTTTATTATATATTGATGGAACATGCTTATACGCCCCTTCCCGTCCGTACGGACATAAAATGATGAGAAGACCATCAGTTTCTCGAAGGAGATACAGAGAGAGACTTTGACGCCGGGCATAACTTGTTGGCTATAGGATTGCAAAAACTAGTTTGCACAGTGGAATAAATTTTTAAAACAAGATTGACTTTAAAATAAATAACACTTACTTCGAAATCAACGGCCACTTCTAACTTTGGGCAAAAATGTTTTGATTTTTTTTCTTCCAAAAACACAGCTCATCTCAAGGATAATATGAGACATCTAGATCGTCTCACCAATGACTACACTAACCAAAAAAGTCCTGGTACTTACTTGGCTCTTTAAATCTTTCTTAAAGAATTTCTGAAGAATTAATTATCAAGGGAACTTGATGAATTGATTTGAGAGCTTAGGCTTTTCTCCATTTATGCTTAATATCTAGCAGGCACAGAGATTGAGAAATAAGCAATGTGGAACTTGCTTAGAAAAAAAAATAAAAACAACAAAAAAGAGTAATGTGGAACTAAGGCTTCGTTTACTTTGACGTAAAATGGTATCCGTCGGAAAATATTTTCATGAAAGCCATTTTATCTGTGTCGAAAACATTTTACGGTGTTTACCGCGCACATGGAAAATATTTTTCTTCAATTTTTTTTTTATATATATATTTTTCCAATAAAGTTCCCGCAGGGACCTGCAGGGGACTTGTTCGAGAACCTGTAAGGACATGCCTGGGACCCTGCCAGGACCCGTACAGGACTTGACCGGGACTTGATCGGGACCTAACCGAGACCCGCCGGGGACCTCGCCAAGACTTGACTGGGACACGCCCTGGACCCCGCCGGAATATGACTGGGACTCGCCCGGGACCCTACCGGGACTTGACCGGGACCCGCTTGAGACCCCAACGGGACTTGACCGGGACCTGACCGGGAAAGTCCCGAACAGGTCTGGTCAAGTCCTGGGTGGGTCCTAGCGAGGGTCCCGGGCAAGTTCCGGGTGGGTCCCAAGCAAGCCCTGGTTAATTCTCGATCAAGTCCTGGGCGGGTCCCAGTCAGCACCCGGGTGGGTCTTGGACAAGTCTCGGTCAAGTCCCAGACTAGTCCCGGGCAAGTCCCAAACGGGTCCTGGTCAAGTCCCGGTCAGGTACTGGGCGGGTCCCGGGCAAGTCCCGGTCAAGTCCCGGTGAGGTCCCGGCCAAGTACGTGGTAGGTTCTGTGCGGGGTCCCGGGCGAGTCCTAGGCAGGTCCCAGCGGGGTCCCGGGCGGGTCCCGTTCAAGTCCAGTCAGTTCCCAAGCAGGTCCTGGCGTGGTCCTAGGTGAGTCCCGGTCAAGTCTCGGCAAGGTTCTGGGCGGGTCTTGGCAAGGTCCATCGATTTAAGAATGAGACGCTCATAGTTAGAAAATGGTTTACGGTTTTCAAAACCGTAAACAATTTTCTAAAAATTAAAGAAGAATTTTCGGTCAAAAGGAAAATATTTTCCGCTGACTACTATTTTACGTCCAAGTAAACACCGTAAAATGCGGAAATCCTTTTCTGAAAACCATTTTACATCGAAGTAAATGGAGCCTAAGTGCAAAACACAGTCCAAGAAGGACCGTGAGACTGCATGGACGGCTGTGGCAAAAAACCCTAGCCAACTCCATGTAATTATCGCATGGGCAAAGAGAATTTCTCCTTGATCCATACATTCCCTTGCCCAGGGAAATGGGCTTGGGTTTTACCCCCATAACCTTCTCTGTGTACTCAATGCATAGGGCTAGGAAATTTCTCCCTAGTCCATGCATTCCCTTGCCTAGGGAATTGGGCTTGGGTTTTACCACATACTCTTCTCTTAGTGCTCAATGGGTAGGGTTAAGGAATTTTTCCTCGCCTTATGCGCTTGCTTCTGCTCTAGACTTTTGGGTTTGATCTTAAGCCTATTTGGCCAAAAGGGATGGCTTGCAGCCACCCCCAACGCATATGAGTGGTTCGGCCACCCCTATACTAGCCGATTGAAAGCCACCCCCAAACCTTGTGTCATATGGGAGTGGTCCGGGCAACCCCCACTACAAAAATGGTGATAATTTTTGACCAAGAGTTTTTGACGTTTATCAGCGGTCAAAAGGGTGGGTGTCAAAAATCCCAGATTTTTGACGTGTCTACAGTGACACGTCAAAAATTTTTGACGTGTCGGGAGTAATACGTCAAAAAAAATATTTTTGACGTGGTAATGTTGCTACGTCAAAAACATTTTTGACGTGTCAATTTTGCCACGTCAAAAATATTTTTGACGTGCTGAATTTAGCACGTCAAAATTTTTTTGACGTGTCAGTTTTGCCACGTCAAAAATATTTTTTTTAATTAAATAAATTTTTTTAATTAAAAAATTTATTAATTTAAATTATTTTTCAATTAAAATTATATGGTCAGCTCTCTCCCCCCCCCCCCCCAGCTCTCTCCTCTCTTCTTTTCTCTTTTCTCCATTTTGGTTACTCCCCCCCCCACCCATTTTCGTTACCCCCCCCTCAGCTCTCTCCCTCTCTTCTTTTCTCCATTTTCTTACTCTCTCTCTTCTTTCTTCTTTTCTCCATTTTCCATTTTCGTTACTGCCCCCCCCCCCCCCCCCAGCTCTCTCCCTCTCTTCTTTTCTCCATTTTCTTACTCTCTCTTCTTTCCTTCATTTTCAAAAACTCAAAACCAAAAAATCTTCAAAAATCAAAAACCAAATCAAAAAATTAACCTGAAAAATCAAAAACCCAAACCCAAAAAATCTTCTTATCTTCTATTCTTCTTCTTCTCTTTTCCTTTTTTTTTTTTTTTTTTTTTTTGCAGATCTACTTCTCTTCTCCTTTTATTTTTCTTCTTTTTCTTCTTCCCTCTAGAGGGAGCTGGCCGGCTGCAGAGAGAAGCTAGGGAGATTGAGAGAGGAGAGAGAGAGAGAGAGAGAGAGAGAGTTGAGTCTGGAAATGAGAGAAAAATGACCAAATATATAAAAGAATTATAAAGGGGAAAAAAAAGGAAAAGAAGATAGGAAAAAGAGGGAAAAAAGTTAAAAATCCCGCTTTTCTTTTAGTGACGTGCTAACATTTAGCACGTCAAAAATTTTTGACGTGCTAAAAGTTACACGTCAAAAATAAACCAGATTTAAAAAAAAAAAAAAAAAATTGAAACAGTAATAATTTTTGACGTGCTAACCCAGCACGTCAAAAACTCTCTCTCTCTCTATATATATATATAATATCGTTTATATGTGTGATATATATAATTAAAAGAATTTAAAATAATAATTTTTATTAGCCTTTTGACGTGCCATGCAAAAGACTAATAAAAAATATATTTTATTTATATATGTATATTTCTGATTTAATATATATATATATATATAATTTCATATATAATTATAATAAAACAAAAATAATATGATAAATTATTATATTTTTAATTATATAATATAATGAAATTAAATTAAATATAATTTGCATTATTATATACATATAATAAATCAGAATTAATCAAAATTATTATTATATACATTATTATATCAAAATTACAATTAGTTTTGATATATATATACATATATATATATATATATATATATATAAAATTAAAATTAATATTTTTTTGACGTGTCATGCTTGACACGTCAAAACATTTTGACGTGCCACACAAAAACTTATAATATATATATATATATATATATATATATATATATTATCTTATTTAAATTATTATAAATTTTATTTATTAAAATTATATTTACTCTATCATATATTTACTCTATCCAATTAAAATTAATTAGAGAATAAATAAATTAATATTCTAGATGTATAGATAATTAGATGTATCAACTAACCGACCACATATGTTGTGTTTGTCGAGTTCATATGAGGTTTGCGGGTCTTATAAAATAAATGTATCAAGTATGTTTTATATATTTTTACAAAACTAATATGACTAGCTATCATATTAATATTACTAGACTGATCAATTTATGCATGCATGATATATAATATATATATATATATATGATGTTCAAATTAATATTAATGAAATGGTTGAATTATATGCTTGCATGTAATAATTATATTAATTGGTACACAATATATATATAGAATGATTATGCATGCATATATTTATATATTAATTGGCATGCATGTGATATATATATATATATATAATTTATACTAATGATAAAAAACTATAATTTATACTAATGACAATAAAAAGTAATTTTTTTATGCCAATTAACATTAATTTTTTTTTAATGCATATTTGTTTATATCAAAATTAATGTTAAATTTTTTTTTTATTAAAAAAAGTTTTTGACGTGTGGAATTGACACGTCAAAAGTTTTTGACGTGTTAATTTGACACGTCAAAAACTTTTGACGTGTTAATTTGACACGTCAAAACTTTTTGACGTGTCAAATTGACACGTCAAAAACTTTTGACGTGTCAAATTAACACGTCAAAAGTTTTTGACGTGTTAGTTTAACACGTCAAAACTTTTTGATGTGTTAAAATAAGACACGTCAACAATATTTTTTTTTGACGTGTCTGCTTAGACACGTCAAAAGTTTTTGACGTGGCAAACATAAGTTACTGTTTTCCACGTCAAAAAACATATATTTTTTTGTAGTGCCCATGTGCCCAAATAGGGGCGGCTGCACCATTATCACATCAATTCGAAGTCTTTACTTCGCTTGATCAAGGTAGATCACTTCAATTTGATATGTAACAGTCTTTTTCAAAATATAATGCTCAATTCTAATTACCGACTGCGAACTTTCTATTTTAAAGGATACAAAATTGTGAGAATGGAATGGGAGTACTTATAGTTTTGGCATTTCTCTAATAAATTTATTAACAAATAAATTTATGAAAATCATTGATTCTTACTAAAAAAAAAACATCAACACTTGCTATTAAAATAAATCAATACGTAAATTGGGGAGAGGTGGGGGAGAGCTCAAATGGGGACCATTCCCCTACATTTATCTTTTATTAAAAGTAGTAGACATACTAGAAGTAGAAGAAATTAAGTCAATGAGCATCAAAATGAACTGATTGAATAAATTTAATTATATAGAAACTTTAACTTTGATTCAAGGTGTGATTAGTGTAGAAAGTTTTGCATCTTAAGAAGAACAAACCTATTACAATCGGTAAGATCGGTCTCAGTTTTCTCTTTAGTGTACGTAACTGCGTGTGTTGACAAATTAACAAACATCCAAGGCACTTCAGCACACTCCCTTGGAAAGAGGCTAGGAGACAAGTCAAGAGGTGGTCCAAAAACGTGTTCCTTTTGGCCTGTCTCAAGCTAATTAGGCCATTATCAATATAAGAAATCTTCCACTCTATATGCCTTCATTACCGTGTCAATACGGCATTCCCTTTTTGTTTTTTTGCCATTCTGGAATGAAAGAGATATGTGCCTTGACCATGAAACACCAAATCTACAACATGCCCTTGATTATCCAATTTTATAAAGGATTTACAGCAAATCTCTAAAGTCTCCCATTTTAACAAAAGCTTGAACCAATAATCACGACAGCAAATCTACGAAATGCGTTGACCTGGTCGTGGATTTGAGCACAATTTTCATTGAGTGCATGCGTTGAAAAGTTCCACAGGTTGGGTGTGATTTAATATTGGTTTAATTAATGTTATTGACCTTAAGGAGATATGGGCTATTGCCCCTAAATCTTTCTTATCCAAGATGCAAGCGCGGATATTTCAGAAGCATAATGTGAAGGTTTGAGACTTTTGGGAGTTGAGGATGAATAATGCAAGTGGACTTTGATATTGACTTATAACTAATTAAACTGGCTATCTATGACTTTGGGTAGATGTTGGTAAAGAGACATAGCAACCGTAAACAAAGTCTCTCTTATCATCATCATCTTCTTCTTCTTTCTTTCTTTCTTCTTTCTGCTTTTGTTTTTTTAAATTAAAAAAGCAAGTAAGGGAGAGTACACGTATTTATTTTATTTAGGTGTGACCATAGTTGTATTGACACGCTGAGTACTTAGACGGTGAAAACTGTAAGCGTTCATTCAAATTCAACTGAGCTATAATCTGACATAATAGTAGAATCCAAAGTGACTGATGCTAATAAAATTGAAGATTCTCATTTCAAGAATTAAACTGATCTCATCCTAACTAGTACACGCCCAATTACTTTGAAGATTCTTAAGGCGGATGATAAAGTCTCTTATCCTATATTCAAAGATGCATCATATTCAAATAATACGTACAGAGAATGTAACTGTTGTGACGTATCATACATGTCATACTAGCTACCAGAATTGAACCATTAAACATTTTGATGAGAAAATTCTCAACAATGTATGGTATTGGCTTATGATCACCTAGCACGTGCGTCGTCCTTTAGAAATAGTAAAGTCTCCCGTTATTTGAGTTGACAAAGGTGAGTTATGAACTGGACTTCTGGTTAGGGGAGCATCAATTTAAGGAAATATTATCTTCTCCATTTCATTTGAAATGTCAAGAAAGTCATTAGGTTACATTAAAATATTGATTCATTTTTTACCATTTCTAAAGTATTATTTTCTAATAAATAGAGAGAGAGAGAGAGCCGTGTTGGATCGAGCATCTCCAATAAAATAATGAGAGAAAAAGAAAGAATTAATATTTTATTGATGTGTAGTACGCTATAGTGAATTAATATATTTTTAAATTAAAAATTTCTGGTTTAAAAAAATTAAAAAATTTCGTTTAAGAAAATAAAAATTTTTCGTTTTCTAAAACAATTTTTTTTTTAAAAAAAAAAATCTTTTCTTTTAAATAAAAATTTTCGTTTTTTTTTTTTTAAAAAAAAATGTTTAAAAAAATCAAGTTTAAAAAAAATTAAAAATTTTTGTTTAATTTTTTTTTAAACATTGTTTTAAAAAAAAATTATTATTATTTTTTTATTTTTTGAATTTATAAGAGTATTTTTGTCTTATTAAGAAATACATAAGAGCATTTTTATCTTTTTGCTAGCATTAGAGGGGGATATTGACAATGTTTTGATCATTTGAAAAAAATATTGTCATAATTGAAAGTTTGAGGGATATTTTTAATTGAATGGTAGTTTAAAGGAGTATGTATTGTGAACTTTACCGTTAAATTTAATATTCAAGAAAAAAATTGTTAAATTGTGTATTTTGTGAATTTTGTTAATCAGTCAGATCGATTGACCTTTTTATGACGCAATAAAATGACATCCATCAAAGCATGGTATAGAAATTTAATTTTCTTCTATTTTTAATAATGCGCCGGTTGTTTTCAAATAGCTTATAATTAGGTTCGTGTGGAATTCATTAAGATAAACTTCCAAACCTTTTTTGGATTTAAAAGGAAATGTTTACATCTCCTTTATTTTGCAATATCTAACTTGCTTGGATTTATTCTTGGTGTGTCTAGCTAGAAAGTGGATATATATGTGCATGAAAATTCCTCACTGCTTTCATTATCACAACCTCATATATATATATATATCTATATATATATATATATATATATAGAAAGAATTTTAGGCTCCGCTTGTTTTGCTGTAAAATGTTTTATGTATTTACGGGTGTTTGGCGCGACATAAAATAATAATCAACGGAAAATATTTTTCATTTGATCGAAAATTTTTCTTTAATTTTAAGAAATTGGTTTACGGTTTTCAAAATAATAAACCATTTGTCGACTTTGAACATCTCATTCTAGAATTGGTGGACCAAGCCAAAACCCACCCAGGACCCGCTCGGGACCTACCCGGGACTTGACTGGGACCTAACCTGGACCTCACCGGGACTCGCCCGGAACTTGACTGGGGACCCGCCCAGGACCTCGCAGGGACCTGACCGGGACTTGACTAAGACCCGCTAGGGACCTGCCCAGCACCTACTCGGGACCTGACCAGGACCTAACCGGGACTTGCCTAGGACCTCTCCAGGACTTGACCAAGACTTGCCGGGACCTCACCAGGACCCGCCGAAGACCTCACCAAGACCCGCCCGAGACTTGATTGGGAGCTTCCCGATACTTGACCAGGAATTGACTGAGACCTAACCGGGACCCGGCCGAGACCTGCCCAAGACCTACTCGGGACCTGCCTCAAACTTGAACAAAACTTGCCTGAGACCCCGCCGGAACTTGCTCAGGACCCGCCCGGGACTCGCCTGGGACTTGACCAGGACCGAGCAAGTCTTAATCAAGTCCGGGGCGGGTCCCAAGCAAGTTCGGTGACAAGTCTTTGTCAAGCCCCGGGCAGCTCCCGGTCAAGTCCCTGGCGGGTCCTGGTCAAGTTCCGAATGGGTATTTTTATATTTTATTTTTTAAATTATTGTATATTTGTATTCTTTTGTTGTGAATATAAAAAAATATTTGTGATTTTCTGTGCACACACCAAACGCTAGAAAATGTTTTTATCGTAAAATATATTCCTGTAAAATGACTTCCTAGAAAATATTTTATGACGAAAAATATTTTACGCCGAAACAAATGGAGTCTAAGAATTGTCTTTACTTCCTTATATATAATTTTACCTTGAAAGCTGAAACTCAACCATTTAATCAATGGTATTGATCTAAAATTTTAAAATACATAATTATAAGTAGGAAAAAGTCTACATACCCCCTTAACTACAATCCAATTGACAATATATACTTATAATATTGACTTGTGTTATATGTACTTAGTACAATTTAAGAAAAATGAGTGACAATTTAATAGGGAGTTTGTGATTGGTACCATATTATATATTATATTAGATACCATCCACACAAAAGCACATTAATTTTAGTTAATTTTATATTAATATATTAGTTTAGATAATATCAGGAGAGTAATTAGGAGTTATCTAAAATAATATTATCTCCGTGTTCGGACACGGATGTTGTGTTCGGACCTTGCGATCGTGTTTTGACTCTGTGGGGTCTCTTCACACTCACATCTGCCCCAGTCTTCCTCATGTAATCCCAAACACTCCGATCTACGTCAATTTGACAATATAACCCTCCAATCAATAACGGTGGTTTAGCCACCTCTATACCGGCTGACTGGGGGTGGCTTGGCCACCCCTTGGCCAAATGAGAGTAGCTTGGCTACCTCCAAACCTTGTGTCCCATGGGAGTGGTCTGGCCAACCCCATGTGCTGAAATTGGTGTGGTTGCACCATTATGACATCAATCCGAAGTCTTCGCTTTGCTTGATCAAGGTAGATCACTGCGATTCGATGTGTAACACTCTTTTTCAAATTGGAATGCCCAGTTCCACTTACCGACTGTGAACATTTTAATTTTAAGGATATAAAATCATGAGAATGGAATGGGAGTATAGTTTTGGCATTTCTCTAATAAATTTTGTAACACTTGCTATTAAAAAAAAAAAACATAGAAAGTTATTAGAGAAATGCCAAAACTATACATCAACACTTGCTATTAAAATAAGTCAATACGTAAATTGGGGACAGTTGGGGGAGAACTCAAATGGGACCATTCCATAACATTTATCTTTTATAAAGGGATAAATGTAAAATTGGTCTTTGCGGTTGGCTTAAATCACATATCACTCCAAGTAGTATAAAAAACTAATTTATAAGTCCATCTGTCCATGTAATTGGCATAAATTACAAATCACTCCATGTGGTATAAAAAAATGATTTATATGTCCTCAAGGTGTGCGAAAATAATAATTTACTTCTTGAAATCAATTTCTGTTAAGAAACTTAACAAAATCAATCACTTTGCCAACTAAGAATACACATTAGCCCTCACTCCACATACATCATATTGTTACAGTAAATTAACCTAATCTCTTATTTTCCCAAAATTCTACCCCGTGCATAAACCTCTCTCATTTTCATTTTCCTCAGTCACTTCACAAAATGTGACCGTCAAATATCATAAAATGCTCCCAAATCGTGGCGAGAAACATGAAAATGAGGGAGAGTTACTGATGTAGATTGGAATTCAAGGCTTATCTTATCTTCCAATCTTTTATTAAGTTTCTTTATTAGTCTTTTATTCTATCTTATCTTTCAGTCTTTATTTTAATTAGGTTTATTTGTTAGTCTTTTATCTGGTTTAGTTGTCTTTCGTAGACTTCTAAACTGACTTTATTTCATTGTTATCTTAGGACTAGGAGTCTTGGGGCTATTAATAGATGCTTAGAGCCTTGAGAATGCGGATTTGGATTATTATTAAGTTTGTTTAATAAGAATTACTCAGAGTTAAGTTTTTTCTTTGTTTTCCTTCAAAACCAAGATAGCATCTAGATTTTATGAAGAAGATTTCTTAGATCCCTTGATAGTCTCAAGATCTAGAAGTATTTATCCCCTGCTTAATGTTGTTATTCGCTGCAGCCCACTAAGTCACGTTGCATCAATTAGTATCAGAGCTCAATTACTTTCCATGAATGGGGAGGAGCAACCGCTTTGCAGACATGAACGAGGTGTACGTCCACACGGAGGCAGCACGTAAGGAGCAACCGGTGATTCGTTTGTGGCACATGGAGGAGAGGTTTGGTGGTCTAACCATGAGGAACAAGGGGCGTGCGTGCGTCCTTACCGATCACTTGGCCGACATGGATGGTCCGATTGTTTGTCGTCGTCAACCAAGACCGCGATATGCGGGGGCGGGAGACAAATTTATCATTGAGGGTGAACCTATCAATCCTTATGCGGGGCACGGAGTGCAGAAGGAATTTCCAACTGGACAAGCCCATGCTATATCCTGGGGCGCAGGCGTCAAGCTTGACACCTAAAAAGAAAAAATAGAAAATTTTAGCAAAAAGAAGGTTCCTAGCGAGGCAGTGGAGGTGACAAATCAATCGGCGACTCATTGGCAACGCATGGTGGATGAGGTGGAGATGTTGTGGAAAAAATTAAAGGTGAATCAAGCGGCAATTCATTGGCAATGAATGGTGTATGAGGTGGAGATATTGCGGAATGAAATAGAGATCTTCACGACCCGAGTTGACAACCGGGGTAGCCCTAAAGTTCGTCACCATCAAATGAATCCACGCTTTGTGGATGTGGATAATGTGATTGTCGTTCGTAGGGCACAATCTGAAAAACAGAGAGCACGAATTGAGACGGAGATGCCGCGACAAGCCTGATGTGTGCCAAATATTGCATATTTGGACCCCTTAATTTACTTGTGTTATTATCTGATATTCTCGGTTAGTTTTGTGTTTTTAGTATTTTATAGGTTGCTGAAGGAAAGCTGGGATTTTTATGTGAAAGTTGCATTTGGAAGGAATTTGCAAATATGTCAGCGTGATCGAGCGCAGATCACTACGCTCGAGCCAGCACCCCAAGATCGAGTGCAGACGCGCCCTCTTGAAAGCTAATCACGCGCATACACATGTGTGGCAAGGGAAACCTACAAGCTCGAGTACGCTCGAGGGCAGAAGGTGTGCGATCGAGCTCACTGTCTGATCTGGCAGCGAATTTAAGTCTATTTCAAATTGTAAACCCTATTTTTTGGCCTATAAATAGAGAATTATCATATTAGTTTAGAGAGGCTGCGAATTTCAAGATTTCAGAGGAGAAAGAAGAGAGTTTAAGGGTTTCCTTGCTTTTGGATCTCAACTTTGTGATTCCTATTTGTAAGTACTCAATTTTACATTATGAATTCAATCAATCTAGTTTTGTCTTTCAATAACATGAGAGACTAAACCTTCAACTAAAGTTGAAGATGAAGCCTCACTTATGATTAGTAACTTTGTTTCAAGTTTATAATGTTTCCCAATTTAATGGTTTAATTGCTCTATTGTTTTACTTCTAATCAATTGGATTGAATAATTCTTGGATATCTTTCTTGATTCAAGGATACACTTGATGATTTAAGATTATTCAATACAATTGATTGCTTGATTTTCTTTGTTAAAAATTGGATTTTCCCTGTGATTTATTCTCTAGATACAATTGATATTTTGATAAAGATTGGATATTTTCTTGTGATTTACGGATACAGTTAATGATTTGATTGAATATTGGATTTCTTTTGGGATTTGGGTTTTGAATGGATACATAGGATCTTTTCATTAATTCTTTGAAGCAATAGTAAAACATCTTAAGATTTATATGTAAGAACTTTGGGGAATATTATAGATCATGAAATTATGTTGTTATGAATTTGTGAGTGTGGATTCCGAAACCTTAGTGCTTCGTCATATGATTTCAATCACTTTAAAGTGCTTATGCTTTTGCCTTTTCATTCAATCAAAAAATTTTCTCAAAAATTTGGAACTAGATTAGGGTTTAATTAATTTATATTTAAAATTGCTTTCAAGAATACAATTCCCTGTGGGTTCGACCTCGCACTTGCAATCCATTAACTACAATTGATTCGTGCACTTGCGAGTTAAATAAATTTGCACAACAAAGCCAACTTGACCGTTATTCGTGAGCCTCAAATCCATCAACTAAATCCATATTCAGTGGAGGAGAAAAGGGAATCTGTGGATGAAGAGTTTTAAGAATCCAAGTTCATTGATGAAGAATTCAGAAATGAAAATGCTTAAGATCCTTTCGCAAGGATTCGGGGATTGGGATTCCCCACGAACCTATGATGAGGAGCCTGAAAAATATGACTCATGGGAAGAGGAAAGACCCACGGAGGAGCACGAAGAAGATGGGTTTTTTCCCATGTTTGGCGGTCTCTATCTTGAAGAAGACGACTCATTGGAAGAGGAAGAACCCATAGATGACATTGGCGATTATGAAGAAGTTGAAGAAGACCTTCTAGGTGAATCATCTAATTTTAGTAATGAAGAATTAGATTATGTTGATTTCCTTGGTGTAGACAATATCTTATCCGATTATCATAACAATGAATGTGATGAGTTTTATACGAATGAGGACAATTATATGTTCATGAAGGAAACAACAGCTGACCAATTCTTGAGTATTTTCATGGCACGTGGAAGGGAGAAGGAACGAGAGAAGTACGGCAAATCCGAAGAATTGTCAAGTGGTGTGTGGGGCCTTCGCAACAACCATCAAGATATTTCGGTGATGAAGAGCATCACGCTTATTGTGGGGTGTTGCCTTGTCTTGATCTTGAGGAACGGAGAATGGAATGAGTTGACAAGGCACCCAAAGGACTGTGGAAAAGACAATCCGAATTTGAGGGCAAATTCTCTCCAACCTCGGGAGGATGATGTAGATTGGAATTCAAGGCTTATCTTATCTTTCAATCATTTATTAGGTTTCTTTGTTAGTCTTTTATTCTATCTTATCTTTCAGTCTTTATTTTAATTAGGTTTCTTTGTTAGTCTTTTATTTGGTTTAGTTGTCTTTCGTAGACTTCTAAACTGACTTTATTTCATTGTTATCTTAGGACAAGGAGTCTTGGGACTATTAATAGATGCTTAGAGCCTTGAGAATGTAGATTTGGATTATTATTGAGTTTGTTTAATAAGAATTACTCAGAGTTAAGTTTCTTCTTTGTTTTCCTTCAAAACCTAGATAACATCTAGTTTTTATGAAGAAGATTTTTTAGATCTTTTGATAGTCTTGAGATCTAGAAGTATTTATCCGCTGCTTAATGTTATTATTCGCTGCATCGCACTAAGTCATGCTGCATTAGTTACACACAAAGTAAAATTTTGGGGATGTAAGAGATTAAATTAATTTACTATAGTAGTACGACGTGACAAAGTTACGGATTTTGTTAAGTTAACGGAAATGATTTTATGGAGTAGATTGTTCTTTTAGCCTACCTTGAGGACCTATAAAAATTATTTTTTATACCACAAGGAGAGTAATTTGTAATTTATGCCAACTATAAGGACTTATAAAATATTTGTTATACCATAGGGACTAATTTTGCATTTATCCCTTTATTAAAAATAGCAGACATAGGTAGAGGAAATTAGAGGAAATTAAGTAGATAAGCAGCAAAATGAACTCAATGGATAAATTTATAGGAACTTTAATTTTGATTTAAGGTGTCATTAGTACTGTAGAAAGTTTTGCATCTTAAGAAGAACAAGCCTATACAATTGGTATGATCCTAGTTTTCTCATTAGTGTAACGCATGTGTTGACAAAACAAACATCCAAGGCACTTCAGCACACTAGCTCCCTTGGAAAGAGGCTAGGAGACACGTCAATAGGTGCTCCAAAAACGTGTTCCTTTTTGCCTGTCTCAAGTTAATTATGCCATTATTAATTAATGTAAGAAATCTTCCATTATATTAATTTATATGCCTTGAATACGGAGTCAAATATGTCCTACCCTTTTTGTTTTTTTGCCATTCTCGAATGAAAGAGATGTGTGCCTTGATCCATGAACCAGCAAATACAACATGCCCTTGATTATCCAATTTTATAGAGTATTTACTCCTAATCTCTAAAGTCTTCCATTAATTTAACAAAAGCTTGAACGAATAGTCACGACAGAAAAAATAAAATACATGAAACAGCAAATCCGCAAAATGCCTAGCTTGAATAGTTTGTGGATTTGGACTTTGTTTGGCAAAAGTTGAAGTAGACTAATATGAAATAAAAAATAAAAATTTTTTTTTTAAAAAAAAGGTAAAAATGTTTGGTATAAAAAAAAAAATTAAAAAGTGGTACGAAAAAGTAAAAAAATTTGGTTTTGTAATATTATTTTTTAAATAGTAATAAAAAAATAAAAAATAAAAAAGTTAAAATATTTTAAGGTTAATTTTCATTTTTTTTTTATTTTTTTGTAAATTGAATAAATAATAAAAAATAAAAAAGTTCAAATATTTTAAGGTTAATTTTTTTTTTTTTTTTTGTAAATTGATAAATAATAACAAAGGAAAAGAAAGGCTTTGCGGATCAAAGGCTGAAGAGTCATTCTAGCACAATTTTCATTGAATGTGTTGAAAAGTCCAAAAGGTTAGATCTGATTTTGATTGTCATTTTCAAGATGCACGTTATACTCTCGGACTCTTCGACAATGATAGACAGCGCCGGCCATGATTCTATTTCAGAAGCATCATGTGAAGGTGTGAGACTTTTAGGAGTGGAGGATGAGACTTTTCCACGATGAATAATGCAAGGGACTTTGATATTGACTTACTCTTATTAAGACATATCTAAAGCGACGGCGGCTATACAAAGAAGTTAACAATAGCTATACATCTGGATATAGCACGACGTCGTCCTTTAGAAATAGTAAGTCGGCAGTTAATCCACTTTGACAAAACTGAGTTATGAAGTGGACTTGTGATTAATGGAGCATCAAGAGACCACCATTAGATGATCATATAGTTAAAATTAGAGTAACGCTATAAGTTTTTTTGTGTGTCATTTTTATGTCTCTCTAGGAATGATATGACTCTTAAAATTACCATTAGGCTTGTAATTAATCATTATTGGATTTTAATCAAATGGTGATTTTAAAAGTCACCTCATTTTTGAAGTGACACAAGAGTGACTTCTAGAATTACTCTTAAAATCATGCTTCGTGGATCAAATTTCTTATTTTACTCTCAATTTTATTTAAATATTACTTTAGGGTCTTTTTTTTTTATTATTGATTTTTTAAAGAAGAAGAGAGAAAAGGAAAGAATCAATATTTTATGATAAATGTTAGGGATACCAAATCTTTTACCAAGAGAGCTTTACCAAATTGATTGATGTGTAACTCATTCATTAGTATCCGTTCCATTTTTCTTAATTAATTATTTTGTTTCACTCCAATAGTTGAGTTGTACATCAGTTTGATAAGACTATCTCGATAAAAAATTTGATACCCTTAACATTTCTCATATTTTATTAATGTAATATGCTATAGTAAATAGCCAAAAGTCGCTATTTAATTACTGTAGCACAAAATATATTTTAGTTAATCTGCTGCACGAAAACAATGGTTCATATATATTAACTACATATAATTAATATTACGAGCCATTTGACTAATTTTCTTAATGCATCGGCAGTGGTAATCAAATATCGACCGGCCTATACAATAACATAAAAGCAAACACTCAAACCAATTGAGTTTTCTTCTCATTATTGTATATCCATTTTTTTTTTTTTTTTTTTTTTAAGAATTAAAAGTGAAAAAGACCTTTTGTCGATCCCTCTCTCGTTTTCGAATTAGGATCCTCTGAATTTTATTTAAACTGGAGAATATCCAGTTAGTTATAGTGGAAGGGTATTTTTGTCTCCTCAAACAATGAAAAGACAAAAATACACCTCTACTATAACTAACCCGATGTTATCCAATTTATTTGAACTGCAAAAGATCCTGTTCCCTCATTTCCATACGTGTTATAATAAATAAATAAATAAAATAGAAGAAAACAAAACAGCTGTACGTCCCTCTCCATGAAGAGTAGGCGTACAAGGGTTCAACTTTCTTCTATTATAATATTAATAACTAGCGTAGAACCCGCCGTTTGTGGCGTTTGTTTTCAAATAGCTTAAAATTAGGTGCTTGTGGAATTCAACGTAGAGGCAATTAGGATGTGTAGAAGACTTGAAGCGTTGATTATTTGCATTGAGATAAACTTCCAAACTTTCTTGGATTTAAACCAAATGTTAAATCTCCTTTATTTTTCAACGTCTAACTTTCTTGGATTTATTCTTGGTGAGTCTAGAAAGCGGATATGTTTGAAAATTCCTCACTGCTTTCATTATCACAACCTCATAATATATATATATATAATATAATATAATCAATCTTAGAATTGACTTAACTTGGTCGGATACAATTTTATCAAGAAAGCTGAAACTCAACCATCACATATCAAGAGGACGAGGACTCGTACACTTGTCTTAACTTCTGTTCATGATGCTCACAGGAAGTATTAACACACGTGTATATAGATAATTAACTTTTTTTCATTTGTAAGTTAGTTAGTTCAAGTTGTCAAGACAGTTGTATACACCTTTAGCGTGAAACACATTAGCGGCGACAATATGTCACTGCCAAGAGTAATATTATAAGTCTTCTTAAGGTCATCCCAAATGTGATGTGGATTTTAAAATCACCGTTGAATTTGAGATGTAATTTATTGACTTTTGATCTATTTATGATTTTAAAAGCTACATCACATTTTAGATGAATTTAGGAGGACTCTAAGAAGACTTATAGCATTACTCCACCGCCAATGAACCAAATGCTTGTAGTGGTAATAAGTTAGTTTAAACAGTTGAGTTGTTAATCATTCTTGTTAGCATACTGTTAACTAGAAGTTCAATATGTTTAGCATATAATGTACATTTTCACTCTTATTGTGATTACGAGATTGATTAATGAGAGAAGATCTTCTTTGATTAATCAATCTCGTAATACATGTTATTAATGACAATGTTATACTTATTTACATAATGTAAAGTTTCAATTACAAGCTTTGGTAAATCATGGTCCTGATATGAGGATATCGATGTAGCTTGTAGAAGACAAAAGCTAGAACTTTTATACATGATATTTATGTTGTGAGTCTTGCATTTTTGTAGTAACATGACTTCGAAATTTAGATAATTCTACTTATGATTTGCATTAAAAGCTAAAGCGTTAAATGTTGCACATTATTTTGTTTAATTATTTTATTAGTAATGAACTGTTATATCAATTAGTAGATAACTTTGTAATACTATAATGTTTAGAAGAATACTTCAAAATTATTAAATCTATGTGATGCCATCTATATATTATCAAATGCACAACTGTTGGTGTTTGATTTGTCAATCTAAGTTAATTACTCATTCCCATTGATGCCCGTGATGGCACCTTTTTTTTTTTTTTTTTAAGAAGAGATGCTTATTCCATGATGGGCACTTAATTGGTTGCAACCTAGCTAATTCCATTAGTCCATTGCTATAAAATAAAGCATGTAGTAATATATATCTTGTAATCTACAGGTTGTATAGTATCTACCCCATTTCTTTGATATTGAGAAGTGGAGGAGAGGTGGGGGAGAACTCACAAAATGGGGACCATTCCTTTACATTTATCTTATATGAAAAGTGGCATTCAAGGTGTCATTTCTATTATTATTATTATTTTTTTTTTTTTAAAAAAAAAAAAGTTGGTGGGATTTTGTACAAAAAAGAGTGAAATTAAAACTAACTTAAATATGAGATACCACAAAAAAAAAAAAAAAACACCCAAGTTTAGTGACTTACTTATTTGGGGTGTTTTTGCCAAAAAAACGCCCCAATTGATTTATACCATGCTTGAATCTGGGCACTCAGAGCACGACTTAAATGATAGTGACTGAACTTCAATTTAGATACGCTTGTACAGTCAAAAGTTCCTCCAAAATGGGACATTTTAAGTGAAGCGTTTCTAAATTGAGAATTCAGTGCCAAGTTTCTAAATTGGGTGGGCTCAAAATTATAATTACAAAATTCCTTATACTCCTGTCAAAAAAGTAAATTACGTACACCCGGTAATAAAACCAATTAACTCATGGGCACACTCCGTTTGAAGATTTCAAATTTTTCAAAGGAGTGGACAAGTCAAGAGGTGGTCCAGAAACGTGTTCCTTTTTTCCAGTGTCAATGTTAGGCCATCATCATTTAATATAATAATATCCAAACGAAGCAAGATTGAGCATGCCTTTGAAAAGTTCATATATGTTAGCATGCCTTTGAAAAGTAACTAGACGAACTTTCCTGGCAAGCACCAATAATTAGTACTCTTCTTGATCACATTAACATTTTAAGTATCCCTTTAAATTACCTCCAAAGTTGCAATTGCATACATTCCCCGCCCAATATGGATTATCCCAGCATCCTTCTCTCCCAGCTGGTTCTTTTCTGTATACTTTTCCATCTTCCTTTGCGTCATGCTCTATCATTCAATTTCCCTAATTTTGCCGATAGCAGGCTGATATTAAATGGCACTGCTGCCATCCAAAATGGAACTCTTTCCCTCACCAGTAACCCCAATAACAATACAGCAGCCGGCCGAGCTGTATATTCTGAACAGCTGCATATTTATGATCCCATTACAGGTAATTCCACCGACTTCACTACTAATTTTTCATTCAAAATATCAACTGTTACTTCACCAGGGCAAGATGGGCTCGCCTTCTTCCTTGCACCCAACGGTTCTTTCCTCCCGGAATATGCTGCAGGAGGATGCCTTGCACTCTTTAGCCAATGTGACAATTTCACTATACCAAGAAAAGATATGGTTGCTGTCGAGTTTGACACCTATGCAAATACATGGGATGAAACCGACAAGGAACATGTTGGTATCAACATAAATTCCATCAAATCCGACATGAAACAGGATTTGAGCCGAAGTATGAAAAATGGAGTAATTGTGGATGCAATAATCCGCTACGACTCAAAAGCCAATGATTTAAGCGTATCCTGGTCTTTCCCTGGCGACCCTTTTGTTAGCCTTTCACATCGAGTTAACCTGACATCACTTTTGCCTGAGTGGGTATCAATTGGCTTTGCGGCTGGATCCGCCTATTTCTTTGAGACTCATGAAATCCTTTCATGGGAATTTACAACGGAATTATCGCCCGCCGTTCCCGGCAGTACTAGTACTACTTTTAGTGCAGGATTAATTGTTGGTTGCGTAGTTGGTGGGTTATTTTTAGTTTGTGGAATTGTTTTAGTGTTGGTGTTCTGTTGGAGAAAAAGGAGTAGAGGAAAGGGAAAAGAGGGTGAAAAGAATGGTGATTTCATGGAACAAGAAATTGAAAATACAGGACCTAAGAGGTTCTCTTATAATGATCTTGTTCGTGCCACAAACAACTTTGCAGAACAAGGCAAGCTTGGTGAAGGAGGTTTTGGAGGGGTTTACAAAGGTTTCTTGAGTGAGTTGCAGCAGTTTGTGGCAGTTAAAAAGGTTTCTAGACCGTCCGATCAGGGAAAGAAGGCGTACACAACAGAGATAAAAATCATTAGCATATTGAGACATAAAAACATGGTACAACTCATTGGTTGGTGCCATGAAAATAGTGCTCTTCTTCTTGTCTATGAGTTCATGCCTAATGGTAGCCTTGATTTTCACCTTTTTGGAGGTAGAACGCAGCTTAAGTGGGAAGTTAGGCATAAGATAGTCCTTGGTCTTGCGTCTGCATTGCTTTATCTGCATGAAGAATCAGGACAATATGTGGTGCATAGGGATATCAAATCCAGCAACATAATGTTGGATTCAGATTTCAATGCGAAACTTGGGGACTTTGGTCTAGCGAGGCTCATGGATGAAGAGGCAGGCGTGAAGACGACAGGGCTAGCCGGAACTTGGGGTTATATTGCACCAGAATATGCAAGCACGGGCAAGGCCACTAAGGTACTGTTAGATCACTACTTATCTTAAAAATTTAAACTTATAGGAAGTGATCATGATTACTATTTAGTAGACTCTTGTACAATTGTACGTCAACTTAAGGGTGTAACAATAAATAATAGCCGTGATCCAAAGATTAATTTTTACTTTCACGTCACCTAGTTTTATAGAAGTCAACTAAATAGCATTACTTTTAGAGAACTGCTACATAATAGACAAGTATCCACCTTCTATGATCAAACTTGATGTGGCATGGTTCTCCCATAACATTTGATTACAGAAATAGGTTTTTTTGGTTGATAGCGAAACCGAGCCACATAAACTTTTATTAAAACTCTTCTCTTTATAAGCAAAGCTTGATGAATGGCCAAAACAGAGTTCAAACTTAAACTCTTTGCAATCATATAATATTAAATTACAACTTATCTCAAAAGCTTAAACAAATAGAAATATATAAATTTAATAATTTAATTTATTTTGCAACAGGGATCAGATGTCTTTAGCTTTGGTATAGTGGCATTGGAAATAGCATGTGGAAAAAGATCAACAGAAGCCGAGTACGAGGGTCCTCACGTCCCAATTGCTGGATGGGTTTGGGATTCGTATGGAAATGAAAGGCTTCATGAAGTAGTTGACAAGACATTGTTGGAGTTTGACATGAAAGAGATGGAGTGTTTGTTGATTGTTGGACTCTGGTGCGCCCACCCGGATCCGAGTTTGAGACCATCCATAAGGCAAGCCTTGCAGGTTCTCAATTTTGATGCACCATTGCCAAATCTTCCCAAGAAGATGCCTGTGGCCAACTTTAACGTACCTGCAGCTGCGGCAGCGAGCCATTCAGGAAGCACGGATTCGGCACCCATGATGTCTTTGTCATCCATTAACATGGGACGTTGAACTCATTTTATCAAGGATCGATGTATTTGTTTCATAGTTGTGTGTGAAAATCGTGCTGTGATATCGATATTTAGATTATATAGATGTTTCCCTGTAATAATGTCAAGTCAATTATGAAACCATTAGCTTTTGATATTTAACTCAATTCCTACTTGCATCGTCTTTGAAAAAATAAGAGTATAAAAATTTAAGCCGATAAAAAATATAAATTTAATTATTTAATGAATGTTCAAAATCCATTTTTATGGGATTTCTTCTTCAAGAACTGCCAAGAAGAAGGAGCGCGGGCTTATCATATGCATGTGCGGCGTGCCCACCGCCCACGTTCGGATTGTCACTTTAGGACCATTCCTGTGGATGGGCTGCTGTCCTTACAATTAATTGTTGACCATGTTATATTCTGATAATTATTGTTTAAATTGATTGTTCAGAAAATTACAAAACAAGTTTCAAACTAAAAAATCTTATATTTGTTGTTCTATAAGAAAAAATAGTATATACTATATAAATATAATAAATAAATATAAAAAAGACAAAACTTTACTAAAAAGACCGTTGAAACTTTATATCTTGTATTTATTCTTTTTTTTTTTTTTGTCAAACAAAAAAGAATATCATTTTGCAAAATCAAGTATTAAGTATACAAAATAATAATTATTTTACATAACATAATGGCAAAATAATAATCATTACTCTTTTTTTTTTTTTTAAGTATAATTATTAAGAGTAATGTAAGAGACAATCTTTTTTATCCTCTTTTTATCATTCTAAAACTAATATGGCTTTTAAAATTACTATTAGATGTTAGAGGAATCATACTTAAATTTTGATCCAATGGTAATTTTAAAAGCCACATCAGCTTTATGAGGATAAAAAGATGGTCTCTAGCATTACTCGTTATTCAATTAGAAAAAAAAAAAATTATGGACCATGTTGGTCTCAAATTGTTAATTGAATGGCTCGGTCGTAAATCATTTTCTGAGCCGCTTTCCCTTAGGGCCCGTTTGGTTTATGGAATTAATTCCTGGAATGGAATGGCTATTCCTATGGAATAGTCATTCCTTTGTTTTGTAAGGTCTATTCCTAGGAATAATTATTCCAGTGGGAATCAATAATCCCTTACATAAACGAATAACTATTCCTCTAAAAAATGAGAGGAATAGAATTTACATAAACACCCTTTTTTTCTTTTTTTTTTTAAAAAAAAAAGAAAAAAGAAAAAATGAAAGTAAAATATGGAAATTAAAGGGGGTGACCGGCCACCCCACAAAAGAGGCGGGGGTGGTTGCACAACACCCGGACGCCTCGCGGGACCACCCCCGGGGAGTCCGGGGGTGGTGCGACCACCCCCGTGGCATCTCGGGGTAGCTAAGGCCACCTCTGATGCTCATCCGAGGTGGTCATAGCCACCCCAAATCTACTTTAGGGGTGGCTACGACACCCCTAGAGCTCCTTTGGGGTGGTCGCAGTCACCCTAGAGAGCTTTGGGGTGGTTGTGGCCACCATTGTTGATTTTTGGGGCCACCCCCAATGTCAAGGGGGGTGGTGCGACCACCCCTGGAACACCTCGGGGGTCCATCACAAGGCGCTTCGGGGGTGGGCGCACCACCCCCGGTCGGTTCTGTGGGTGGCCGACCACCCCCAATGGGTGGTAAGCCATCCACTATTTTTTAGGTTTTTTTATTTTTTATTTTATAATATGAATTGAAAAAATAAAATAAAACAATGTGGGGGGTTTTAGTAATTTTGATTCAACATGTGTGTTGTTACCAAACTAAAGAATTAGAATAATTGTTCCATTTCAACCTCTTTTATTCCCACTAATATCTATTCATTTTTCTAATGAAATATCCATTCCACAAACCAAACGGGGCCTCTAATATTTGTGTCATCATCTTTTTTCAATTGCGGATTCATCTATTTATTATGGAGATATGGTTAAAAAAATGGTTGAAAAATAAAAATTCTTTTATTTCTCTTAATACTTAGAAGAAAATTATGGTGTCTTTGAGGGTGAGTTACCAAAAAAATTTGGTGTTTTTTATTTGAAAAATGATAGAATTTGTTTTTACTATCTTTATATAGTGAATAAATGAATTTATTATTGAATTTGTATATAATCTATGTGAGTCAACAAATATAATGGTTGATATATTAAATTTAAATAAATAAATGAGTACAAATTTATTAAAATATGATCATGTAATACACCTTTTTCGATTTTATTATATTAGATGTCAGTCTCATTAATTGAAAGGCACAAAAAAACTTGTTTTTGTCCCGAATGCATATCAAAGTTGGATTTGGCTTACATGCTGTTATTAAAATAACAGCCGGATTTATCAAAGTTATTCTCCAAAATCAATTGACTAATAAAAGGACATCCATCCTAGGTAAAAGCTGTCGCTGTCTATCTCCCCAAAAAAAAAAAAAAAAAACTCAAAAAACCAGCTGTCCCTGTCCATGAAGAGTAGGCATAAGGATTCAACTTCAATTGTTTGTGATGCCTCTGACTAGCTCTGAGATCCTATAAAAAAGAGTCATTTCCTCCCAAATTTCTATTTTTATATATCTACCAAATTCAGTAAAATCAGAGGGAGGGAGGGAGCCAAAATTGAAGGGATCAAATTCAAGGGCTTTGATTTATGTCGGGAGCATAGATTTGGGTACGTCTCTTCTCCTCGCAATAGTTTTCTGGCTCTATGTGTGTTTTTCCCAGAAGTTCTATGTTTGTTTCTGCTAATTTTTTTTTTTTTTTTTTTGCCTTCACTTTGACTCATTTCTTTTATTCTTATTCTCATCCTTGTTCCTCATCTGAATTCATATTCTTCCGTCGTATGTCAAACAAGATGTTTGTATCACTTTGTCTGAATAGAATCTGTCATATCCACTTTTGTGGGAAATGTTTTGGTGCTCTTATATATGTTGTTTTTCATAATAGTTTTTTTTTTTTTTTTTTTTTGCTCTTATTTCAATTCCTTTATTCCATGTTAAAGGTTTATCTAGCTTTCTTTTTAGTCCCCTGCTTCACCGATATGGGGGCCGGGCTTTGTCTTATTTTCTGTTAAATTTGTGTAGAATTTAATGTTTCATCATATAAGTGTAGAAAAAATGTCATAGTTCTCTTAGGTATACTGCATTTATTCCAAAAGAGGTCAAACCAATCAAACCAATACCTATATATATTCATGACAAAATTTGGTACCGACTTTAATTTACAATCCCAATTGTTTGACAAGTTTAGATGGGACCTGGGTTTCCAGAGACAACATATTTCCTCATTTTTTTAATAGAATTTGATCTAATTATATCTCCGTAGAGTTTTAACAAGTCTAATTTGCGTTTAGGCATTGAAAAATTCATTTCGTAATGTCTTCTTAACTATAAGAGGTCTATGTAATGGTAGAATTGGTTCTCTGTATCTTATTGATTTGCAGGATATACCTTGCTTTATACACAATTCAGATTACAAGTTTGATTCTAACTCAGTCAGGATTACATAACTAGGATTATTTATACACAAGTCAGTCTCAAATTGACTAACAGTAGATGTTTTTATTTTATTCTAGGTTGCTTTTGTTCATTATTAGTGTAAATCAGAGCAAACAAGCTTGTTGATTTATTTGGATGTGTTGTCAATTACGTACATTTGTAGTTGTTGCTGTTTGATACTTGAAAATGAAGCTCAGGTTGAATTATTTTGGAATTTGATTCATCTAGTAAGGCTCTTTTGATTTTAGGGATGGATTCAAGATTCACCAAGAGGCCTTCACCTATCTTTTTAATGAAAATAACCTTTTTATAGAATCTACAAATGAAATGTTTGAAAACCAACAGCCCCCACCCCAAGTTGAGGTTGAACCCATTGTGAATCACAATGGACCGGGTGTCATCTTCGACAAAGACAAAGACAATATGCAAGTCTCATCGTGGGAATGAGCGAAAACACAAGACATATTAGAAAAGAGTTTGTATGTACTTTCACGAGCACAAGACCTTTGAATCTAACTGTAATCAAACATCTCTAATGAATCGGCAGTCAATGATTCGACTTGCGGTAAATAAGTTTTGTGGTTACTTAACCCAAGTTGAATCAAAACATGCACCATAACAGTTTGATTGTCTGAGCAAGACAATGTATGTTCTAATTATGGTTTTCCATCAATTTTTTTAGACTATGTTCTATTTATTCAAAAGATTCTAATTAGGCTGTATTTGTTAATCTTTCAGATTTGCCAAGCAGATCGAACTCATGTATTGAGAATTCTAAAAAACAACATTTCGCTTTGACAATGTTGAAATGTGTTGAGGTTTCATCCAAAATGGGTGGCTCATATGAAAATTGCAAACTGAAGAAAAAATCAGTTGTGACATCTTGTACTAATACTCTAGATTCGATAAATCTTGGGGAAGACAAGGCCTCGCACGGAACTTGTGACCTATTCTAGAAAGCCGAAAGGGACAGATGAAAGAGAGAAGAAAAAACGAATCTGAATGTTGTTCTGATACTAAATAAGATGAAGGAAAACATGAAGAAGAAAAGAAATTTTTTTGAGGAAGCACCAATTAAATCAAGACATAGATTTTCGTCTTAAGCAAGAGGGACTAGCTAGTGCGCCTTGAGGAAGAAACGCTTTAGTTCGAACATGCGAGAGAGGAAGAAAGACTTATGATGATGGATACAAATGGCTTGTCTCAAATGCAACAAGAATATTATCATCAACACTTGTTTGAAGGTCAGAATTATGGCAATAATATTATTGATTAACACTTTGCACTTTGTTGTTAGCTTATTGTCTTTTCTGCTTTGTATATGTTCAAAATGGTACAGAATTACCAAAAATAGGTTGTTTGTTTATTAGCTTTGCACTATCTGAACTTTTTGGACCAGTTTGAAATATATCTCGAGATATATTTGGATCAAGGAGCTGAACTTGTTTTTGTAAGATAGAATGCAATTGTTTCCTTTTTTTCTTCTTTTTGGAAAATGAATTCAAAAATTAGTTTCTCATAGTGTTTACCAAGGAATCGTTCGTATAGCCATCAGCTTTTGCTCCATAATCCATAACGTTGAATTCATTTTGAGACGCATTGGCAACAATACTTTGTAGGAGTAATGTTAATTATACATACTCTCACTTTTTTACACATATTTTTCCGAACTATAGGTGACTTTTAAAATCACTATTAGATTAAAATCCAATAAAAATTCATCTCATATCCAATGGTGGTTTTTAAAGCCACTTATGACTGTGGAGTGTAGAGAAGTGGGAGTAGTATCGGTACTAAAAGCAGGCATGTAGCAAATGATTCCTCCGTACACGACAAGTATAAACTAAGTACCATAATGTATGGTACCATATTGTATGTGGATCTTTTTGGTCCGGTACAAAAATATTTGGAATATATGTGTAGTGCCATAGGAATTGTAAACTGTGAAATGCATTAGTTAGTAATGAATGCTATTTTATAATTGAAATACAATAACCTTCCATCAACGGTGATCATGACATTGTGCTCCATTACAGGTTCATATGCCTCACTAAGTAGTTACCATAAGTGCTCGACAATGTCTAATTGAAGTTGAGAATGAGTTTCCCTATTTGTAGTACAGCGATGCCATTGAAGGAACTCACTAAATTTACTTGTAGGCCCGCGTGACATCGGTTCACGTGAGCTTTCATTTAGTTGTTTATATTCAAAGTCTTCTACTCCATTGTGAGCACCCTCATCTTCATCGATCATGTTATGTAGAATTACACATGCCATCATAATGTCTTTGAATATTTCAAGGTGTAAAAGCACGAGATCCACCAACAGGTGAACTCACAAGCAAGGAAGAAGCAGCATCCTTCAGTCATTGCATATCGTGCTTAAAGCACTCTAAAGGCAGGCTTCACATCCTTGCTGACTTGTGGGCTATAACAAAGGTTTTTTCTCTTATTTCCTTGTAGAGATTAGGAATGTTGTGTAACATACTGCATAATTGAGTGACAATCATTTTATCTAATTACCGATTGACTACACCCTGGAAATTTTTCTATATTTTTTTTAAAAAGAGGGTATTAAGATTTAAGTGTAAAAATTATGAACACAATTTCAACCATGTTCTTATGTCTCACAAAAGGTGTTAAAGGACTTTAGAAATTATAAAATTTTCTAAGAACTGAACGATCAATGCCACCATTGATCCTTCGATGAAAACTCTAGGGCAACGAATATCCGACTCAAGGAAGGAATGTTCGATGAAAGTTATTTGCAATTTCAAATATGAAATCTAAGCCATTTTTTTTCTTCTAAGCTAAATCTAAGCCCTTTTGTTCATGCATCATGCGATTATAAAGGCATCCTTATGACCCCTTAACCCTATTTCATCGCCCTAGCCTTTGAAGTAGGAGGCAGAGAAGACCTTTCTTTGAAGATCCTTTGTTCCTTAAAGCTTGGAGAGATCTACGTTGGCGTAATTAATGACCTTAACTCAACTTCCAAAGTTTCACTTCCAAGCATGCATTCACTGTTAAAGTCTGATCTAAAGCAAGCTTAGCTATTTTTCAATAATATGTGGTAAGTCGATTTTGAGAGAATTGTTTATTACATGAACTTTAAAACCATAGAATTCCATCTTGAGTCAAAACAGTAACCCATATTGCAGTATTTCAAACATCTTTCATGATTGACTATGAAATGGGTTTTTGACTATGAGAATAAAAAGTTATCAATCGTAACATTTTAATAATAATGTAAGGATTTATGTTTGCTTTGAATATATATTTATGATAGATGATGAGTATTGGGACTTCTGTGTTAATTGGGAATAGTTAGATATAAGTTTTGGATGTTGTGATCACAGTGCTCGAAGCACCGAACATTTGATGTTCACAATAGGATTCTTTAATATAAGTGGCGTCAAATAAGCGTCGATATAGAGCTTATTTTCTATAGTGTAAATAATTGATGTTATGAGCCTCACTTTTTCGTTAAAATAAGTATACCTTCTTATGATGACTGAATTTTGAAGAATCGGACAATATATAGTGGATCATCATGAATGGATGGTAGGCACCGATACGACATATACATGTTATTCTATGCTCCAGTTTAGTTAAACGCCGCCTTAGTATAAATGGTTTATAGTGTATAACAAGCGTAGCCATGTTTGATTAGTAGTCATTGTTATGCGTGCCTTGAATCTAGGGTTGGGACCCAACCAATTTTGTTGTGTTATACAAGGATTGGTTTTCCCTTTTATGGTTGGAGTTGGAGTTTTTGTCCTACATGAAAGAGGGTTTCCTTGTTGGACTTTTAGTAGGAAAAAAGCACCGACTATGTGCTCCTATATAAAGACAAGTGCTGTGCAGCAATGAGGTGTGCAAAAATAATATTTGCTTTGGTGTGCCAAAAGCAATTGAGAGAAAGAAAAGGTGAGAGCAAGAAAAAGAGAGAGTTTGTTTTTCCCTTTTTTGTTATTATTCTCCTTTGGGCAAAGTGAGAATTGGGTGTATTTGGGACTTTGGGTTTGAGTGGTTTTCTCACCCTGTTACTCTCTTGTACTCATCTTTTGATAGTGAATTTTCTCTGGATCGTCTCCGCCAGTGGATGTAGGCTTGTTAAGCCGAACCACTTAAATCTTTGTGTCGTGTGTGATTGCCTAATCTTTGTTATTCTGCATTCTTCTTATTTTTCGCATCTCACGGGTCTTGGGAAATAGGATTAATTTCCTAACAACTGGTATCAAAGCTGTTGGTTCGAGTGGGAGCGATGGCAAGTGAAGAAGGAAAGATGGGAATCGAGAAGTTCGACGGCAAAGATTTTGGGTATTGGAAGGTACAGATTGAAGATATTCTTTATGGGAAGGATCTTCATCAACCTCTTCTGGAAGAACAACCCGACGACATGTATGATAGCGAGTGGGCTCTGCTTGATCGTAAAGCCCTAGCAGTTATCAGGTTATCTCTGTCAAAATCAGTTGCACACAACTTTGTAAAAGAAAAGACCACAGCAGGTCTAATGAAGGCTTTGTCAAGCATGTACGAGAAGCCGTCGGCTAACAACAAGGTGCATCTGATGAAGAAATTGTTCAACCTAAAGATGGCGGAAGGAGCTTCGGTGGCACATCATCTCAATGAGTTCAACACCATCACAAATCAATTATCCTCGGTGGAAATTAATTTTGATGATGAGGTTCGTGCGTTGATCGTCTTGGCATCTTTGCCAAATAGCTGGGAAGCAGTGAGGATGGCTGTGAGTACCTCTGTAGGAAAGAGTAAACTAAGCTATGAAGACGTCAGGGATTTGATTCTCAGTGAAGAGGTTCGCAGAAGAGATGCGGGTGAAGCCTCTTGTTCTGGTGCTGCTTTAAACCTTGAGACTCGGGGCAGAAGACAAGACAGAAACTCTGTGAGGGGCAGATCTAAGTCCAGGAAGGGTAGGAGCAAATCCAGGTTTGGACGACAACCTGAGTGTTGGAACTGTGGCAAGACAGGCCACTTCAAGAAGAACTGCAGAGAACTGAAGAAGAAGACCGAAAATGACGCCGCAAATGTCGTGGCAACAGAAGAAGTGCACGATGCCTTACTTCTATCTGTTGACAGTTCTCTTGATTCTTGGGTATTGGACTCAGGAGCTTCTTTTCACACTACACCGATCTGTGAAGTTCTCGAAAATTATGTTGCTGGAGATTTTGGAAAGGTGTACTTGGCTGACGGAACGGCGCTGGATGTTGTGGGTCTAGGCGATGTTCGCATTAGAGTTCACAGTGACTCGGTATGGAAGCTGCAAAGTGTCAGGCATATCCCAAAACTGAAAAAGAACCTGATTTCAGTAGGACAGCTTGATGACGAAGGGCATTCAATTCATTTCCACAGTGGAAAGTGGAAGGTCAGCAAGGGAGTTAGGATTTTGGCTCATGGTCATAAGACGGGTACTCTCTATATGACGACGAACAGCAGAGATACAATTTCTGTTGCAGATACGGGTGCTAACTCAAAATTATGGCACTTAAGGCTTGGGCACATGAGCGAGAAAGGGATGAAGGTACTTCTGTCAAAGGGGAAACTACCGGAGCTGAAGTCAATTAAGTCTGATTTGTGTGAAGGCTGCATCCTAGGAAAGCAGAAGAAGGTGAGTTTCGCGAAAATTGGCAGAACATCGAAGCTGGGAAAACTGGAGTTGGTACACACGGATTTGTGGGGTCCCGCACCAGTGGCATCTCTTGGAGGCTCGCGGTATTATATCACATTTATTGATGACTCAAGCAGGAAGGTATGGGTTTACTTCTTAAAGCTTAAATCTGATGTATTTGAAGTTTTTAAGAAGTGGAAGGTCATGGTAGAGACAGAAACTGGTATGAAATTGAAGTGTCTAAGATCAGACAATGGGGGAGAATACGAAGATGGGGGTTTCAAACAGTTTTGTGCAGTGAATGGGATTAGAATGGAAAAGACTATCCCACGGACACCACAACAGAATGGCGTGGCTGAGCGCATGAACAGGACCCTCAATGAGCGTGCAAGAAGTATGAGGTTGCATGCTGGACTACCGAAAACTTTCTGGGCGGATGCAGTAAGCACTGCTGCTTACTTGATAAACAGAGGACCATCAGTTCCTTTGGGCCATAGACTACCTGAAGAAGTCTGGAGTGGAAAGGAGGTAAATCTTTCTCATTTGAAAGTTTTTGGTTGTGTTTCGTATGTCTATATTGAATCTGATGCTCGTAGCAAGCTAGATGCTAAGTCTAGAAAATGTTATTTCATTGGCTATGGGGATGAGGCATTCGGGTATAGGTTTTGGGATGATCAAAACCGGAAAATCATTAGAAGTAGAAATGTTACTTTTAATGAAATGGATGTGTATAAGAATAATTTAAGTGCAGAACCAGTAAGTACAGAGTCAGAGGCTGAGAAGCCTGAATTTATCAACCTAGATGGAATTTCTAAAGGTGCAGCTCAGAGAAGGAATTCAGAAGTTGATAAGGATTCAGAAACTGAAGATGGTCTAGAAGTTGAAGAAACAGTAGATCAAGAGACTGAACAGGGTACACCGACAGTGGCTGTCCGTAGATCTACTAGAACCATTAGATCTCCACAGCGTTTTTCACCCTCCCTATTTCATATTTTGTTGACGGATGGTGGTGAGCCAGAGACGTTTGTTGAAGCCTTGGAGGTTGAAGATTCAATCAAGTGGGAGTTAGCCATGAAGGATGAGATGGACTCATTATTGACTAACCAGACCTGGGAGCTGACTGAGTTGCCAGCAGGTAAAAAGGCTTTGCACAACAAATGGGTGTTCAGAATAAAGGGTGAACATGATGGTAGCAAACGCTACAAGGCAAGATTAGTAGTCAAGGGATTCCAGCAGAAAGAAGGAATTGACTACACAGACATATTCTCTCCAGTGGTGAAGATGACAACCATCAGAATTGTGCTGAGCATTGTGGCGGCAGAGAACTTACATCTAGAGCAGCTAGATGTGAAGACGGCGTTCCTTCATGGTGAATTGGAGGAAGAAATTTATATGCAGCAGCCACAGGGATTCGCAGTGCAGGGGAAGGAGAGTTTAGTATGCAAACTGAGAAAAAGTTTGTATGGTCTGAAACAAGCTCCAAGACAATGGTACAAGAAGTTTGACAGTTTCATGTGCAGTACTGGGTTCACGAGATGCAATGCAGATCATTGCTGCTATGTCAAGAGTTTTAAGAACTCTTACATTATTCTACTCCTGTACGTAGATGATATGCTCATTGCAGGGGCCAGTATGGAAGACATCAACAAGTTGAAGAACCAGCTGTCAAAGCAGTTTGCAATGAAGGATTTGGGTGCTGCTAAACAAATCCTTGGGATGAGAATCATCAGGGACAGGGCCAATAGTACACTGAAGATTTCACAGACAGAATATGTAAAGAAGATTCTCAGCAGATTTAGCATGAATGAAGCTAAGTCAGTGAGCACACCCTTGGGGAGTCACTTTAGACTAACCAAGGATCAGTCACCGAAGACGGATCAAGAGAAAGCATACATGAGCAAGGTACCTTATGCCTCAGCTATCGGAAGTCTGATGTATGCAATGGTCTGTACTAGACCGGATATTGCACATGCAGTAGGAGTTGTGAGCAGGTACATGAGTAATCCAGGGAAGCAGCATTGGGAGGCAGTCAAGTGGATTTTGCGATATCTGAGAGGAACTTCAGATATGTCCCTTTGCTTCACAGGTGCAGAATTGAAGCTGCAGGGCTACGTGGATGCTGATCTAGCGGGTGATGTTGATAGCAGGAAAAGTACTACAGGGTTTGTATATACTCTAGGAGGTACTGCAGTGTGTTGGACCTCAAGGTTACAGAAAATTGTAGCTCTTTCCACTACAGAGGCGGAGTATGTGGCCGTGACAGAAGCTGGAAAGGAGATGGTTTGGCTACAAGGTTTTTTGGATGAGTTGGGAAAGAAGAATGAGAAGGGTGTTCTACACAGTGATAGTCAGAGTGCCATTTTTCTTGCGAAGAACCCAGCGTATCATTCAAGAACAAAGCATATACAGTTGAGGTATCACTTCATTCGATCTCTTCTTGAAAGTGAACAATTGCTACTTGAGAAGATTCGTGGAACTGAGAATCCGGCAGACATGCTGACAAAAGGAGTGACTATTGAGAAACTGAAGCTGTGCGCAGCTTCAGTTGGTCTTCGAGCTTGAAGATAGGTGGAGGAGACATCCGAAGGAGATTCACTATGTTGCGACTTGGTAGGATTCAAGTCAAGTGGGAGATTGTTATGCGTGCCTTGAATCTAGGGTTGGGACCCAACCAATTTTGTTGTGTTATACAAGGATTGGTTTTCCCTTTTATGGTTGGAGTTGGAGTTTTTGTCCTACATGAAAGAGGGTTTCCTTGTTGGACTTTTAGTAGGAAAAAAGCACCGACTATGTGCTCCTATATAAAGACAAGTGCTGTGCAGCAATGAGGTGTGCAAAAATAATATTTGCTTTGGTGTGCCAAAAGCAATTGAGAGAAAGAAAAGGTGAGAGCAAGAAAAAGAGAGAGTTTGTTTTTCCCTTTTTTGTTATTATTCTCCTTTGGGCAAAGTGAGAATTGGGTGTATTTGGGACTTTGGGTTTGAGTGGTTTTCTCACCCTGTTACTCTCTTGTACTCATCTTTTGATAGTGAATTTTCTCTGGGTCGTCTCCGCCAGTGGATGTAGGCTTGTTAAGCCGAACCACTTAAATCTTTGTGTCGTGTGTGATTGCCTAATCTTTGTTATTCTGCATTCTTCTTATTTTTCGCATCTCACGGGTCTTGGGAAATAGGATTAATTTCCTAACAGTCATTACAGATGGATGTCATTAGCGGTGTGGATCACCTAAGATCGAACCTAGTCAGGTCGCTTTTAATGGACGATATGTGGCAACGTCGAAGCACCAATGTTGTACTTCAAACCCCCCGGGATAGTGTCAATTCCCTACTGAGAATTGGTTAAAATCTCAAGTAGATTTTATGGAGAAAGTTATGATTAATATATATATACATAATTGACATATACTTTATGCATTAAATGGGAATTGTCCCTTAAATTACGGTTACACTACTTCAACATGAATCCATTTTTGTATTAGCATAATAGCATAGATAACATCTGTAATTTTGATAAAAACCCTCGACATTCTCAATTTTCCAAAAGTTTGTGAATATATTTCCAATGTTTAAGGCCCATCGCATAATAAATTTTATGATGATGTACATACTAAGTCATAGACTTGCATAATTACTTTTCCATAGTAAAACACCCTAGTGTTTTGCAAGTTAGCAGGTTGGGTGCACGGTTAGGCTGACTTTTGTTCGGATGAAAATGCCAAGTGAATGATGCAATTAGTCAAGTTTGAGTAGAATATAACATAAACAACTCCAAAATAATACATTAATATTCTTCGGGTTGATCATGCCCACAAGCATAATTCAAACACAAAATCAAGTAAAATTATCTCTACATCTATATTTTTGTAACTTGAGAGCGACATAAATAAAACGAGCAATAAAACTAGGAGTTGTTATCCATACAATCTAGCCATTGAAGAAGATCATGTTCACGAACCTACAATGCCTCTTATCACCCTGAAACCTCCAATACAAAATTCAAGAAGTGAGACAAGATTGGTGTACATAAATTAGATAACATGGGGAATGGGAAACAAGTTGCAATGTGGAGCGGATAAAAATAAAAGGAAAAAATTACAATTCACACTCCCAAATTAACGACTCTTTTGCGAAGACATCTTCGAACATCAATTTCTGATATTTTCCCATTCAAAACTACCATTTGTTGTTATTTACATCATATTTTAGATTGTAATATTAAATGGATGGAAAGTTTAGCACAAGATTCGCATGCGCCAAATTTTAACTTGAAATGCTTAAATTATCCATTTCTAAAAAAGGTGATAGAGAAGTAATTTAGGTATTGTAAGTCAAATCACATGTGCAACTTTTCATCCACATTAATATAAAAATATAACGGAATATGTAAATTACCATGAAATGGTAATATGAAGGCGCTAAATATCATAAATGATAATTTGGTCTTTTTGAAAAGAAAACAAAAAAAAATGTGACAGTTTAAGGAGATTAAATATAATTTTCTCAAGAAAAAAAAAAAAAACTGATATTGAACCTTCCATTGCAATCCTAAAAATGTACTAAAATGTTAAAAGTGTTATTTTTACAATTTAAGAGAAATTTATGCACAAATATTGTGGAATGGTAGCTTATTCATCGGTGTGTGTATTCTTATTCGTGAAGAGAGAGAATTAGGAAAGTAGTCGAATACCTTTTACCAAACATGCATGGAGCTCATCGATTTTAGATAGAGATATTCAATTATTCTTCTTGTGCTCTTCATAGCAGCGTACTACACAAGTTGCATGACTAAAGCCAAAAAGGTTCATTTCCTTGAGACAACGACTAGAGCACTTTTCTTTAAGATCATTAAGGCTGGTAGGATAATTTTTAGGATGCATTGGATCATTAAAAAGGCATTCAAGAAGATATTTAATAACACATCCACTCATACCTGGTTTTCGACGACACTTTATAACAGACCTATGTTGAAGGCAATGATGGTTATATTTCCTACCCTTATTATCAAGTTGGAATGGACGAAGGATGGCTGGCAGTGGAGTGGAAGCAGAAGAGAAAGGGATATGATCATTAGCATGCATTTCAAGTATTATGAGGATAAACAACTTCATCATCACCAACATAAGTTTTATCATACATTTTTTAGTTATCATATTTCTCCTACTATAGAAATTCTCTTATTTGAACATCAGATACAAAAGTTATTTATAGGAGTTAAGTCCTTGAATCATCATCACAATTGAATTGTTTGAGACCCTTCAAATACACTCTTATTCAAAAAAATAGTTTTTTATTTTATTTTAATTTTTTTAAGAATTGTACCTTTTGGAAATATAGAAAGATTCTAGTAAAATAACTCTTTGCTAGGAGTATACAGCTTTACAGGATTTTTTTACGCAATTAATATGTGACTCTTTACAAAAGTCAATTATATTGAGAAACTTACGTACAAGTGAAAAGGTATCATCATCCAAGATAAATTAAACTAAATATTAAAAACCACCAAGGTGGTAGTCGAGATGGTAAAGCAGCCGGGTAAATCCCCCCCTCCAGGGGCACGAGTTCGAACCCGCTTGCGGTAGTAGTGCGTGCTCAACTCTGGGCTTTACCAACTCGCACCTTTGTGGGGTTGTGGTGACGGGCTCGCCGCTTAGGCAGTAGCTATGGCTCAAACCGGACATTCCATGGCGAGGGGGGCCCCTATGGTCACGCCCAGGGGGGGAAATCTACACTGGTCGCCCCTCCCCCCTCTTTTAATTAAAAAAAAAAAAAAAAAAAAAAAAAAAAAACTAAATATTAAAAAAATGAGATATCATCCAATATTCACAACATTTTAAATCAAAGCCTCCATTTAAAAAGTATTTTGAAAGAATTATTGGTTCAAAAGAAATGTCATTGAATGTCGCATACAGAAGCTATTTATTGGGATTAGGTCCTTGAATAACTTGAGACCCTTAAAATACAAACTTCTTTTTCAAAAATAGAATAGCTTTTGGAAATATGAAAATATTTCACTAAAATAACTTTTGGTTCAATTAATGTTTTTGGCTAGTAGCATAAGGTTTTACACTTTTACAAGATTTTTTGACGGAAGTAATACATGACTCTTGCCAAAAGTCAACTATATTAAAAAACTTATATAAAAGAGCAAGTGAAGAGATATTATCATCCAAGCTCTACAAAATTAAATAAAATATAAAAGAAAAGGTATAATCAAAATATTCCCTACATATTAGAATTTAGATCAAAGCCTCCATTTAAATCGTATTTCAATTTTTTTTTTTTTTTAAAAAAAAATGAAAAAAAAAAAAAAACTAGAGGGTAAAATTAAATCTGTAGTATATATTGGAGTGCCTAGAGGGTAAAATTAAATCATCATACAATTCATTTATATACTCTGTTTATTTCGAGGTTAAATGTTTTCCGTCGAAAATATTTTCAGTAGAAAACATTTTTCTAAAAAATAATTTCTTGAAAAACATTTTACAGTGTTAATTTGACACATACGGAGAATCACAATTATATATATAATTTAACCTTCAAAACTACCAGTCATTTGCATTTTAGTCCCCTAATGTTTAAAAAGTGATAAAGTAGCCTCCTAAACTACCAAAAAGTTGTAATTTGGACACTTTATTAGTCAACAATGTCAAATTGGATGGCAAATGCAAAATGACGTCGTTTTGGCCAGGTTAATTTATTAAAATACCCTTTTGAAAAAAAAAAATCAATTTTAAAAATGCCCCCAAAACGACGTTGTTTTGAGGAGAAAAACAAAAAAAAAAAGAAAAAAAAAAGAAAGCACTAGTGGTTTAGGGGTGGCTCACCGGCCACCCCCATGGCCTGTGGGGTGGCTGCATGCCCAGCCACCCCAACAGGAGTTCCAACTGGTGCTGCAGGCTTGCGGGGCACAGTAGGGGCTTCCGGCACGTTCCCAGCCACGACAGCAGCCTCACAGTCCGCATCACTCAATCCCATTTCTTAACTGGTCCATCATTCTTCTCACTCGATCGCTCTTACAACGAAAAGACGCGGCGGGCGAGCTGTTGTTCCAGTCCTAACACAATTGAACTTCAAATTCCTTGATGGTCTAAGTCCAATATGGTTCTGGCAATCCAAACCCTTAATTGCTTGAACATTGCAAGGCACATTAACGATACTCGAGGCCATAGATTATCCCAATACTAACCTAATGTCTATAGCGTGAACATACACACAAAACAGCAACATAGATCATAATCAAAACGTCGGATATTTAAAAATAAAATTTGAGAATTTCTGATTCTATGTTTTTCTATTAACACCAGAAGCTAATTAATTGAATTCAAAAGCATTTTTTTTTCTTCAATTGACGTCTGTTTGGTTGAAATCTTTTTGGCGTGAGACAACTTTTTGGCGAAATTTCTTTGAAATCTTAGTAGAAAACTTTGGACATTTCGTTTCTTTTGCTCGTCGGAGGTGGTCGGCAAGCCACCCCCAGGCCTGGGGGTGGCGCGCTATGGGGTGCCGGCGAGCCACCCGTAAACCACCCTTTTTTTTGAAAAAAAAAAACGACGTCGTTTTTAGGCGGCATATTTTAAATTTTTTTTTTCAAAAGGGCATTTTAGTAACTTAACCTCAAAAAACGACGTCGTTTCGTATTTTCCATCCAATTTGATGGTGTTGACTAACGGAGTGGCCAAATTGCATCTTTTTGGTAGTTTGTGGGCTACTTTATCACTTTTTGAACATTAGAGGGCTAAAATGAAAATGACTGGTAGTTTGGAGGGCTAAATTATATTTTTTCATATATATATATTCATTCAATCATATTAAACTATAAATTATGAAAATGCCCCGACCAGGTCTTGGAGGTGTCCTAACCAAGTCCTGTCGGGACTGTTGTGCCAAATACCCTCTTAAAATAATAGGCAAATATTTGGTACATTTTACTCGCAAGTGTACAAGATCAAACGATAGTATAGCAGGCAAATACGAGATCATTCCCACAAGGATTGGTAAATTATGTTTAGAAATAATTTCCTATTTAATTAAAAGATAAAATTCAATTGTCACGATTGAATTTAATATAAAGAAATAAAATAAAAAATAAACTAAAACTAAAAAGGATTAGGGTTGTGATATCCACCACTAATCAGACTAATTAAGACAAGAATATGCCAATGCGTCAATCATACCTGTATATTTAATGTTTGCCAACCTAAGGGCATGGGTGTATGCTCCTTAAGCCATAGATTTTCCTAAGCAACGAATTAGGCATGGGTGTATACTCTAATTATTTTCTTTCTTAAAGGATTTAGCAAGGGTGTATATATACTAAGTTGTTCTTTAAGAAAGCACAAATCTGTGAAAATCAACAAACACATGAGGCCTAGGACATGGGTGTATACTGCCGATTCTCCATGTTGATTAACTCAAGAACTCGGCGTGAGATTCTTTTGTTACTCTTATTAAACCTAGGACTCGGTCATCCAAATTGATTTAATTAACTAATTCATACCACATGCATATGTTGATCAGGCAAACACATATGAGGAATTCAAGATAATAGGAATTAATCAAGTTAAATACACCAAAATATAATTGTAGCAAATGCGCTAATATTGAAATCTTAAAAAGACATGATTAGGGCTTCAATCTAGCCCCAATTAAAATATAAACTACATAACAAAAATAAAAGGTGGAAGAGAAGAAAAACCCAAACTCCTCTTGATCTAGCCTTCAGTTCCTTTCCAGAACTTGTGCCTCTTTCTCCATACTTATTCTTAGAGGCTAAGAGTTCTATTTATAGGCTTTAGAAGTCCTTTTTACACTAATAAACCTAGGAAATTCGTAGGGTTTTATTCTTATTACAAGTGAGAGTTGAAAAACCCTAATATGGAAAGAATTACAGTCTGGCCGCTGCTTGATGTGTCACCTGCGCACGTATGTGATCGATCGCACGTTTTGCGATCGAGACTCTTCTGTTGTGCGCACGATCACACATGGCCGCATTCGCTTGTATTCTCTGGTAGTGCGCTCGATCACAGGTTCCCTGCGATCGATCGCACTGTCAGGGGTTCCAACTTTTCTTAATTTCTCTCTTTGAGCCCAAATTTTTCAAGTTTACTTCATTTTCTTTCAAAAGCTTACAAAAGCATGGAGAACACATAAAAGAACTAAAATAGCATAATTTAACAACACTTAAGGAGTTAACACATATAAGTTTAAGGGCTAAAATATGAATATTTTGGCACTTAACAGGGACCTGATAGGGACTATCTCAGGATGCTGCCTAAGACCCGACCCGGGACACCGCCCAAAACCCAACCAAGACATGTCCGAGACCCGATCAAGACCCACCTAGGACCTGTCCGAGATATCTTGGGTGGGTCTCGACAGTATCATGGTCAAGATATCTTGGGTGGGTCCTGCGCGGATCCTAGTCGAGACCCGGTCAGGTCCTGGGTAGGTCTAGATCACATGTCGGACATTTCCCAGGTAGGGTATCGAATAGGTCCCGGTCAGGACTTTGACAGGTCCCCATGGGGTCTCAGCGGGGTCTTGGTTAGGTTGGACAGGTCTCGAGTGAGTCCCACTTGATTTCCGGGCGAGTCCTGACAAGGTCTCGGCGAGGTTTTATATGAGTTCGGCAGGGTCTCGAACAGGTCCCAGTCGGGTCCCGAGCAGGTCCTAGTCGAGTCTTGGGCGGGTTTCTGCGGGGTCTCGAACATGTCCCAGTCAGATTTTGGATGAGTCTCGGTTGGGTCCGGAGCGAGTCCTAGTCCGGTCCCTGGCAGGTCCCAATGGGATCCTAGTCGGGTCCCGGTTGGATCTCCGTCAGTTCTTGGGTGGGTCCCGGGCAGGTCCCGATCAGGTCTCGAGCAATTTTTCCTGTATGTCTATCGATTTGAAAATGAGATATTTAAACTCTGAAAATTGTTTACAGTTTTTAAAAATAGAAAATATTTTTTGAAAATTAAAGAAGAATTATCGGTCAAATATAAAATATTTTTCGTTGACTATTATTTTACGTCACACCAAACATCGAAAAATAGATAAACCATTTTCAGAAATCATTTTACGTCGAAACAAACGGATGATTGTGTTTTACGCATAATATGTTATGGTCTTCATTAATCTAGGCCTTTCTCTATTTTTCCCTTTTTTTTTTTTTTTTGTCCGATGCTTACAAGGTGCAAGCAATATATTCACCCCATCCATAGATATCTTAAATAACTTATATATATATATATATATAGATAAAACCTAAACCCCACGTCTAAATTATGGGAAGTCAGATTCCATGCCAATGTACCTTACCTATATTTGAAGTTAGATTCCTCGCCAATGCGCCTATCTTTGAAAATTTTGGTATATTTTTTTAGAGTTTGGTGAGATTGGAGACCTGAACTTAAAAAATAAAAATTAAAGGATTCTTCTCTCATGTGTAACTCGTAATCATAACATGACCAAGTCATGTACGTTAACAGAGAGACTCACATTTTAAAGAAATCATTAAAACGGCAAAAATATGATAATTTTTTTTTAAAAAAAGAAAATAATATTTATGCCCCATAAAATTATAACTAATTGGAACTCCTCCATTTCAAATAAAATGAAAATAGAGAGACCCGTTTCCCAAAATTGCATGTTTTGGCTTTGCTTTACTTGGATTGGTAATTACAAATTAATTTGGATTGAATTTGGAAGATACACAATGATATCTCCTTTATTATTATTTTTTTTTTTAGAAAAAAGTAAAAGCATTAACAAACTAGCTAGAAGTATTTGGCTCGTTTGCTAATGATTTTTATGACTAATTTTTTATTTATTTTTTTTTATTTTAGAA
This sequence comes from Corylus avellana, assembly GCF_965113065.1. Lineage (NCBI taxonomy): Eukaryota > Viridiplantae > Streptophyta > Magnoliopsida > Fagales > Betulaceae > Corylus > Corylus avellana. Next base: position 6,525,152 of record NC_142493.1, on the reverse strand, counting down.
ATAAGTAAAAGTATTAACAAACTAGTCTACACATAAAGCACTCTCAAAACATTTAAAATTACTTTCAGATTATAACCAAAAAAGCAAAATACACCTTCTAAAATGTATAAGCAACGAGCCCATAGTTTCAAAAGATAAGGGGACTCTCTCATCGTTATCACAACACTTCAACACCCAACAATCACTCAAGATTGGCATATTGAAAAACTTATAGTAGGTTCCTTAGCTCTTCTCCCTCCCTCTCCTAAGTGGGAGGCTAAGAAGATAAACAGAAGTGCTAACTTCTGCGTCCATCATGTGGCATATTGGGCCGCTTCAATAGTTCACTCGGCCTTCATTCTCACTTCCTTCCCTTTCTCTCCTCCCCCAGCTACTTGTAGTGGTTTAACACCACCTTCTGTTTTCTTTCCCCCTTAAGGGTTGTTTTGTTCTCTTGTTTCTAATGCTATGTTTGTTAGAAAAAAAAAAAGATACATTTCTTTTTCTTTAACTTGACATTCATAAGGATGTTCATGGTTAAAAATGACTGGTGGTCCATGGTGGTTATGGATTCTGAAGTGTGAACACTATTAATTAATTTGGCATATTAAGATTAAAATAATAATAAACAAAAAACATTGGATAAATTTGTTCATTGTGGTTCTGTGTTCTGAAGTGTGAACACTATTAATTAATTTCTCATATTAAGATTAAAATAATAATAATAAAATACTGGATAATTTGTCCATTGTGGTTGTGTATTCTGATGTGTGAACAGAATCTTAACTGATTAATTTAGCATATTAATCAAGATTAAAAAAAACAACCACCATATGCATTTACAGCTTGCAAATATTAATCCATTAATTTATTAATTAATCCATTAAAGAAATCGCTTTTCGAATTGTACCTCGTATCCTTAAAACCCATTAAATCAACTGTCTGACATTTCCACTTTGTATTAATTTGGAAGTGGAAAACAGATTCCTACTAGTGCGCCGTTTGGATGATCGTTGGTAAATCTGTTAAAAGTTCATTTTCATTGATTTATGATTCTCGGAATTTGTCTTGGAGAAATGGAAGTAGATGGTTGGCTGACCAAAGCACATGAAATTTAGCAAACTCTTTTAAGTGGTTAGAAGAAGAATGGTGAATCTCTAAGTAAGCAGCCTAGCTCCATCTGTCTTAAGTATAAAAGGCTCCACAACTTTGAGTACGTTTAAGGAAACCATTCTTTTCAATATCTTATAAAGTTGAGATATTTAAATTCCTCTGCCTTCAACGTTTGGGGAATAAGAAAATAATCTCCATAAGAAATAATTTCCATAGCTTTCCTCCCAAGAAATTGCCAAAGCCTCTCTCTCTCTCTCCCCAATGGGGCAGTGGGCGGACGAATAAGTGTCAATATCGAGTCCATTTTTGTATTCTAGAGTCACAACTGCCCGAATACCGAGTGAGCAGCTTTATTAACATTCCGATTTCCTGTTATTTGTTGTTAAAGAATAGGGAGCATGGATGATAACATGCAGAGGATTGTGAGAAGGATTGAAATCTATGTCAATTAGCTTTGTAAAATTGTTAATTATCGTGAGAGAGTTCATACGGGATTAAAGTGTGTAAGTAGGTAGTTAGACCGTCCTAAATTTATTAAAAAAGTCATTAATTACATATTCATATTTTGTTCAGTTTTTTACAAATCTATGTTCGAATCCGTGGGACCGACATGTGATCCCCCATGTTCAATGGTGAATTTGCTAATCTCTTGTAGGGAAATTGATAAAAGTTGGAAACTAAACATTTCTCAAATTTATTTAGACAATTGGGTCTCACATCTACTCTTTCACATAGCTGTCCAAATTACTAAGAATATAAGGAGTAGTTAATTGTTGTTGATCTCCATCTGAGAGAGATAAACTCTTTTGCCTGAATATGATGTTGAAAGGTTTTCAAAATTAATACTCATAGATATTATTTTGTGTTTTAGGAATATTTTAAAATTGAAGGTTTAAAAAGCGTTGAATGAAGAGAGTGCTACATTGGGAAGAGAGAAAGTGTAGTTAGCATTATAAGGCCAAATAAACTTTAAGTTATAAAAAATGCTTGGGTGTATACTCTAGTACGATGAAAAGCACCAGATGCAAATGCATGTGCACGTGGCGTAGGCTGTAGCCTGCTACTAGCGCACTTGGCCACTCATTTTTGAACAGTCAAGATCGTTCGATCTAATTGTTGGATCAGAATTGTCTGTTGGATTAACAGTTTAAGAAATATTTGTTGTTATCCATTTGCATACAATTTCTGGTGAGGACAAATAATTGTTTAAAGAAAGTGACGTTGTAACACAACTTAAGAGCAATTTCGATTTCTGTCTTTTCATTATTTTTCATACATATGAGAGCCTTAACCAGAGATTACTATCATTGACATACTTGCTATTTCCTGTTCAAAGAAAACGGAGCATAGGTAAGAGCATCTCCAATAACTTAACCATTTTGCCTTTTTAGCTAAAATAAATAACAATTTCTCCCAAAACCCTCTCTATTAGAATATGCCAAAAAAAAAAAAAAAAAAAAATTCAAAGCATAGGTAAGACTTAAGAGCATCTCCAATAACTTAATCATTTTGCCTTTTTCAGCTAAAATAACTAAAAAAAATTTCCAAAAAACCCTTTCTATTAGATTATGCAACCAAAAAAAAAAAAAAAAAATTCCACTTTTTATGAAGAGGGATCCGATAATAGGAAATTCCTATGTCCTTGATGTGTGCATTGTGTATTCTCTCAATTTCAATCCAAATAAATTTCAAAAAAAAAAAAATTTCAATCCAAATAAATAACATGTATTTCAATGTCAAAATTTAAAGTTAATACATTTAATTAGGGGTGAAAAGTCGGTTACGTACGGTTAGAGGTTATTGGCTAAAACTGTTAACCATAACCGCCTAGGTGGTTATGGGAACTGCCTAGGCGGTTAACCGGCTGTTAGCGGTTAATAATTCTAATAACCACTAATCCATTTTTAAAAGAAAAAAATTTAATTTTCTTTTAAAATAAAACTAAAATAATATGGTTTCTATGGTAATACGATAATATTGAAAATCTTTTAATAAAGGTTTTGGCTTGAATACCAAAACTGTGAAGTATATTACTCAATATATAGAGCTGTACAGCTTAACGTAAAATCTTATCTGATGGTTACAATACAAAAATTAAATACATGATAACAAGATAAGATAATGTTATCTAAGGTTTGAATTTGAATGTTGTGGCTGATCTGGTAACTGTGGATGAGCTGCTGACTTGGTTGATGATTCAAATTCTTGAATAGAAGGTTTATCTCTAACAGCCCCCCTCAAGCTAAGAGGGGGTTCAACCACCTGAAGCTTGTCACGTAGCAATGAAAACCGAGCTGATGTGAGACCCTTAGTGAAAATATCAGCCAACTGATCATGAGTAGAAATAAATTTAGCAATAATATCTTTATTGACAACTTTTTCCCTAACAAAATGGTAGTCCACCTCGATGTGTTTGGTGCGAGCATGATAAACCGGGTTCGATGCAAGAGCAAGGGCACCAATATTGTCACACCATAGTATAGGCGGAATTGTCAATGGAAGACGTAGATCTTTAAGTAACATTCGAATCCAATAAACCTCAGCTGTAGTAAATGCCATAGCTCGATATTCCGCTTCTGTGCTGGAACGAGCAACAACGGGTTGTTTCTTGGCACACCACGAAACAAGACATGGCCCAAGAAAAATACCAAAACCCGTGGTGGATCGTCTACTATCCGGATCCCCAGCCCAATCAGAATCACAAAAGGCTTCTAAGTTAAGAGAACCTCTACGATAGAATAGGCCATGATCAACACTACCTTTGAGATATCTCAACACTCTCTTGGCAGCAATCCAATGCAAAGACGTTGGGGAATGCATAAATTGACACAGTTGGTTAACCGAATACGCAATATCTGGCCTTGTAATAGTACAATACTGCAAAGCTCCCACAACTTGACGATATGTTGCAGTATCTGATTCAGATAAGGGATCACCTGCTGTAGTTGATACTTTGGAACCAGAAATAGAAGGTGCAGAGTATGGTTTAGCCCCAGCCATAGATGATTTGTGTAACAAATCAATGATGTACTTAGATTGGCGAATATGTAGACCTTGATCATCACGGTGAGCCTGCATACCAAGAAAATACCCAAGGTTGCCAAGATCTTTCATTGCAAATACCAATTGTAATTGCTTGATGATGGAGAGGATAACAGAGTCGTCAGTCCCTGTGATCAAAATGTCATCTACATAGACTAAAATATATATTGTTACATCAGATTGAAAGTAAATAAATAGAGAAGTATCAACATTTGAAGAGTGAAATCCCAGATCAAACAAAGCTTGAGATAAACGAGTAAACCAGGCCCTAGGTGCTTGCTTAAGACCATAAATAGCTTTGTGTAACTTGCAAACATGATTGGGATGAGTAGAATCAACAAAACCCCGTGGTTGTTCCATATATACATCCTCAGCCAAATAACCGTGTAGGAACGCATTCGACACATCCAGTTGTCGAATATTCCAATTGAAATGAACAGCCAATGCCAAGACTACACGAATTGTTGCAGGTTTGATTACAGGACTAAATGTTTCAGAGAAATCAACCCCACTTTTCTGATCAAACCCCTTAGCCACCAATCTAGCTTTGAAACGCTCAAGAGAACCATCCTGTTTTCTCTTGATCTTATAGACCCATTTATTGCGTACAACATTGTGATTTATGGGTCGTGGGCAAAGGGACCAAGTCCCATTAGCCAATAGTGCATCAAACTCAAGACCCATTGCAGCTCTCCATTCAGGTGATATCACGGCTTGACTATAACAAGAAGGTTCAACAGAAATTACAACACTAGATAAGGCTTTTAGTGGGTGGCGGGTAGAGTAGAAGGTTTTGTAATCTGGAAATGTCTTGGGTCGAAGTGTACCAGTACGGGATCGAGTGACCATACCATGTGAGGAGTGAGGAAGGGAACTAGAAGTATCAGAGATAGAGGAATCTGATGATATAAGGGGAACTGAAATATCACAAGAGTCCACGGATGGTGATGGAGAAATACCATCAGATGCTGAAGAGGGTGAAATAGAGGAAGGCTCTATGGGTACTGAAACAGGGGAAGTAGAAATGTGAGATGGACTAAGAGAAGATGGCAAAGAAACAATACCTGACATATCATTATAAGTGGATAATGAATTGGGCTGGATATTGTCAGGAATGAAAATTGGGGCACTTGTAGAAGATGCTGGAGCAGACAGAGCTGATGGGGCCTCTACCTTGGCTGGAAAAATCTTTTCATCAAACACCACATGCCGAGTGATGAAGACTTTGTTAGTGAGTGGATCAAGGCACCTGTAACCTTTGTAACTGGAACCATAACCCAAAAATATACACCGCTTGCTACGAAACATCAACTTATGAGAGACATACGGACGAAGTAATGGAAAACACAAGCAACCAAATGACTTAAGAATGGAATAGTTAGGTTGCTGTTTAAAGAGCATGTAATATGGGGAACATTGATTCAGCAAAGGTGTAGGTAAACGATTGATCAAAAAAGTAGCTGTAAGGAACGATTCAACCCAATAATTTTGAGGAAGTCCAGATTGAGCTATTAGAGAGAGACCCATCTCTACTACATGGCGATGTTTCCTCTCAGCTAGCCCATTTTGTTGGGATGTATATGGACAGCTAATTCTATGAAAAATACCGTGGGTTTCTAAAAATGAAGTGAATTGGAGAGAAGTAAATTCACCACCCCCATCCGATTGCAAAGTTTTAATACGAGAAGAGAATTGATTTTCCACTAATGCTTTAAATTTCTTAAAAGAAATAAATACATCTGATTTATTGTGAAGAGGATACAACCATGAGTATCGAGAAAAATCATCAATAAAAATTACGTAGTACCTAAAACCGCTAAAAGACACGACAGGAGAGCACCAAACATCCGTATGAACTAACTGAAGTGGGGCAGACGACACTCTAGATGACAAAGGAAATGGAAGTTGTTTGCTTTTGGCCAATTGGCATGACTCACAAACTTCCTTATTTTGCAAAGACCCAACAAATGGTAACTGATGTATTTTCAGAATTTGACGAACAACAGGAGAAGATGGATGACCGAGCCTTGAGTGCCACACACTAACAGGAGCCTTAACACCAAGCAATGCCGTGAGGATTTGAGATTTACGATGGACAGCCTTTGATGTGCGGATGGGATAAAGGCCACCTTCACTCTTGCCTTCCAGCAGGGTTAGGCCCGTGAGACAATCCTTAATAAAATAGGAAGCAGCAGTCAATATAAAGAAACAATTGTTTTCCTTACAAAACTGATTAATAGAAAGGAGATTAGCAAGGGCATTAGGACAATGAAAGACTTGAGAAAGCTGTAGTTTAGCAAAGGGAGTATGAAAGGAAGCAGAACCAGTATGGGTGATTTGCAAACCTGAGCCATTGCCCACTGCAATGGAGTCTGATCCAGTGTACGGTTCAGTGAGTTGAAGTTTCTCAAGAGCTGGTGTTAAGTGATGATTAGCACCACTGTCTGCAAACCATGGAGAATCATCAGGTTGGGCAGTAGTCTGAGCCACCATAGCCGCCAATTGAGCAGGAGGATGTCTTCCCTGGAAAGAATAATCCATCCTGCTGAAACAATCTAAAGCACGGTGATTAGATTTGCCACAAATCTGGCAAGGAGATCGTGGGGCAGTAAATGACTGTTGAGCAGAGGTTCGTGGCTGTTGAGAAAACTTATGTGGGGACCTCTTCTGAAAATTGTTGTGGCGGAATGGTGCTTTGTGAGGCGACTTCTTGGGAAAATTACTGAAAGTAGGCTTGGTAGATAGTAATGCAACAGAAGCATCTGGGCTAATTCGTTGTTGCTGTCGATCAATGAGATAATCGAAAGAGAGCAAGTCAGCTTGAAATGTGTCAAAAGATAAAGCTGAATCTCGAGTAGCAAATGTAAATGAGGTAACAAAATGATTGTAGGTGGGATTGAGGCCACCAATAACATATGTGATCAATTCTTCATCTTCAACTTTTTTTTCCAGCAGCAGAAAGTTGGTGGGCTAGAAGCTTAGCAGAATTGAGAAAATCTGCACATGACTGAGAGCCCTGATAAAGAGTCTGTAATTCACGTCTAAGTTGTGCAATCCGAGAGCGTGACTGAGACGCAAACTTGGTTGCCAAAAACTGCCAAATCTGATAGGAGGTACGAAGACCATAAGTAGTGGATAAAATGGACTCTGATAGAGTAGCATTAATCCAACTGAGAATAAATTGATCCTTTCTAAACCAAAGAGAATAAGCAGGATTCAATGAAGGTTCCTCCTTATCAGAGGAAGGAGGAAGAGTCTTAGGTGGGCACGGTTCGGTTCCATCAACGATGCCCATTAAATCATAAGTATTAAGGGTGGGAACAAGCTGAGACGTCCATGGAAGATAATTGTTAGGACCAGAAAGCTTGTAGGTCATGAAAGGGGAAACATTGGGAAAGGTGAAGGAAAGAGCGGAAGAAGAGGAAGCCATCGGATCGAAAATTGAAGCGTGAGCTTTAGCTTAGCTCTGATACCATGAAAATCTTTTAATAAAGGTTTTGGCTTGAATACCAAAACTGTGAAGTATATTACTCAATATATAGAGCTGTACAGCTTAACGTAAAATCTTATCTGATGGTTACAATACAAAAATTAAATACATGATAACAAGATAAGATAATGTTATCTAAGGTTTGAATTTGAATGTTGTGGCTGATCTGGTAACTGTGGATGAGCTGCTGACTTGGTTGATGATTCAAATTCTTGAATAGAAGGTTTATCTCTAACAAATATCATACTACATACGACATTATTTCTAGATATATATATATATATCGCTAACCACCTGGGCGGTTACAGTTTGCAATTTGAGGTTTTTTAAAATCGTTAACCATATATATATATATATATAGGCGCTTAGCGGTTAACGATTTTAAAAAACCTAAAATTGCAAACCGTAACCTCCTAGGTGGTTAGCGGTTTTTGCTAACCCTTTCAAAAGCGATTATCGATTAGTGCGGTTAGCGGGCGGTTATAAACATCCCGCACTTTCACCCCTACATTTAATGATCTACATGATTTTACATTATTTTAATTTATATATATATATATATATTAAGCCTATATACACTGTTATATGAAACCATTATAAATTCTGAGAATAATTAAGCTCTTAATTTGAGGGAAGGAAGGCGTGCTATTTTTTATGTTATCCCTTGTGTTTTGGTTTTGGTAATCCTAGGTTTTTTTAAAAAACATAAAACCAAAACGATGTCGTTTCTATAGTAATACGATAATATCATAGTACATACGACATTGTTTCTAAATTTTTATACATTTTCATATATATTTAAAATTTTAAACACAAAAACGACATCATTTCATATATATATATATATATATATATATATAGGCAGTTAGAGGTTAAGATTATGAAAAAGTCTAAAATCGCAAACCGTAACCGCCTAGGCGGTTAGTGGTTTTTGCTAACCCTTTCAAAAGCGGTTATCGGTTAGTGCGGTTAGCGAGCAGTTATTAACCACCTGCCATTTCATTTCTACATTTAATGATCTACATGATTTTGTATTATTTAAATTTATAAAAAAAATATATCAATATTAAGTCTATATACACTGTTATATGAAACCATAATAAATTCAGAGAATAAAATTGATCATATACTAATTCACACTTGACTTCGCTAAGCTCTTAATTTGAGGGAAGGAACACTAACAATGAGGTCAAAGAAGTGATTACTCGATTAGCGGGAGTCCCCGCTACCCAAAGGTATGACAAATACTTGGGTCTCCTTGCGTTGGTTGGAAAATCCAGAATTAGGGAATTTCAGTCAATTAAAGAACGTGTAAGTAGAAGAGTTAATGACTGGAAGACCAAGTTTTTATCCCAAGCAGGAAAAGAAATTCTATTGAAAGCGGTTGTACAAGCTATCCCCACGTACAGTATGAGCATTTTTTTGCTACCGAAATCGTTATGCAAGGAGATCAATTTTATTATGCAAAGATTTTGGTGGGGTCATAAGGAAAATGAGAAGAAAATTCACTGGATGAGTTGGGAGAAATTGGGGCGGCCAAAATCACAAGGAGGATTGGGTTTTAGGGACCTTGTATGTTTCAACAAAGCGCTCCTCGCTAAGCAAGGGTGGGGTATACTCCAAAATCCGGATAGCTTGGTTGCTACAATCCTAAAGGCGAAATATTTTCCTAATGACACTTTGTTAAAGGCGAAAGTGGGAAATAGACCCTCGTTGGCATGGAGAAGTATTATGGCATCAATGGATCTACTCGAAGAAGGGTTGATGTGGAGAATCGGGGATGGTAATTCAATGAACATTTTGGGGGACAGGTGGTTACCGAGACCTTCTTCCTACCAAATCCAATCTCATTGTCAAGAACTCAACACTGATGCAAAGGTCAGCATGTTAATTGACCACGGATCACACAGCTGGAACGTTCGGGTAATAAGGGAGTTATTTTGCGAAACAGAAGCAGACATCATTTGTTCGCTGCCCATTAGCCGCTATAATCAGTGTGATAAACTATATTGGCGGGTAACCAACACGGGGGAGTTCTCGGTCCGGAGTGCCTACTATCTTGAGATGGACAAGAAAAAAAGAACCCACGGTGAAGGATCCAACAGTACCCGAAGTAGCACTCTTTGGAATTCCATCTGGCAGATGAAGATCTCAAATCCCATGAAATCCTTTCTATGGAGAGCATGCAACAACATCCTCCCAACCAAAGTTAACCTGGTCAGGAGAAGGGTGCTGGAAAATGACTTATGTGATCTTTGTAAACGAGAACCAGAGTCCACGGCCCATGTATTATGGTCATGCCCTGCAGCGCAGGACGTGTGGGGATGCTGCAATGTCAGAATCCAAAAAAGCTTATCCATGGAGAGAGACTTTGAAGACATATTTGAAATGATTCTGGAACGCTGCAGCAAGGAGGATGCCGAGTTATGTGCAATGATTGCTAGGGGCATATGGACTTGGCGGAATGCCATGGTACATGGGGAAGATTTTACCCACCCAAACATTGTTGTTAGCAAGGCTCTGGAACATCTGAAGCTCTTCCAATCGGTCCAGGAGGCTGGGCGGATGAACATTACTAGCGGAAATCAAACGGAGGAGAAGTGGAAGGCACCGTCGTGGGGTAAAGTCAAGACCAATTGGGACATTGCTCTAGATTCAAAACAGAACAGGCTGGGTATTGGAGTAATTATTAGAGATGACAGAGGATGGGTTTTAGCAGCTTTAAGCAAAACGCTACACTCTCTTCCGGAACCAGTTGTGGGCGAAGCAATGGGGGCCTTAGCAGCAGTGGAGTTTAGTAGGGACAGTGGCTTCTTTGACATCATATTAGAAGGGGATTCCAAGCAAGTGATTGATGCCATCACCAACATGGGCCCTTCATGGAGCAAATACGGACAAATAGTGGGTGATATTCAGGAAGTAAGGAAGACCTTCAGAACATGGGAAGTTCGACATGTCAAAAGAGGAGCGAATGAAGCTTCTCACAGGCTAGCTAAGGCAGCAATCCGAGATGTAGGAGAGAGAATTTGGCTAGAAGATATACCCAACTCCATTTTGGATGTTGTTACACTAGAGCAATCTGCTCTATTTGTATAGAGCTTTACAGCTCTTGTTTTTCCACTATTGATAATAAGAAGAGTTATTTATTGATTCAAAAAAAAAAAAAAAAAAAAAAAAAATTGAGGGAAGGAAGGCGTGCAGCGTGCTATTTTTTATGTTATCCCTTGTGCTTTGGTTTCGGTAATCCTAGGTTTCTACTGGGACATCGTGCTATTTTTGAATGTTATCCCAGTGCTAACGTTTTGGTCATCCTACGTTTCTACTGGTATTTAAGGAAACACCATTATCTCCTTTAATATGTAGAATCTTGATCACGTGGGTTTGGCCAATCACAGGCTCGGTTCGTACATATGACACCTCATCCGATATATTAAATTCAAATTGATGCACTAAACGGGCACCTACTAATTTTTTTTTTTTTTACATGTGCGCACAAGGGGAGAAAAATTTGAACTAGTGACCTCCGTTTCATTTAAACGTGGTCCCAACCGATTGAGCTATCTCTTGGGGACTGGGGCTCTCACTATTAACACACTTTTTAAAACAAATTATAAACTTTTTTCTTAAAACACAAAAGGCATTTAAAAAAAAAAAAAAACAAAAAACAAAAAACAGTTCTTAAAAAATAATTATAATGCATGTTTGGTGACCCCTAGAAACTTTTATCAACTCTATTGTGGTTGTCATGAACTTCTGGTGATCTCATATGATGGCTACTAGATATGTCCGCAGACTTTGTGGTAGTTGCCAGGAACTTCTGTTGGTGCAATGGTGGCCGCCATGAACTTTTAATGGCCTCACGATGACCTCAAGTTTAAATTAATTGGTAATTAATCAATGTGATGCTATTATTTCTCTTTGGTAGAAATATCCTCCAACCCATTTAAACTAGTGCCAAGTATCTATAAACATTTAAAATGCACATTAAGTTTAATCTAAGTTAGTAAATTGTTATTAATGAGTTAAGAATTTAATATGTCTTTTAAATGTTTATAGACACTTATACTATTTTAAATAAGTTAGATAATATTTCCTTCAGACTGGTTTGGAGGAAATTTTTATCTATATATATATATATAACCAAACAACCAACAAGTACGTCACCCTTACCTTTATAAATGAGAGCGTATAATAAGTCACCAAAGATTAAGTCTCAAGATAAGCTAATCATAAATATAAGTCTTACATCTTAGGTTAATTAAATCATACTTAGCTTTTCAAAAAAATAAAAATTAAATCATACTTACCTTGTCAAAAAAAAAAATATTAAATCATACTTAGCTTTTCAAAAATTAATTCATTTAAAGTTTCTTTAGCCTCTTGTTTGAGTTCTAAATCAACAATGGAACTAGAATTTATCTGGACTAAAAAAGATTCAGAATTAATAAAACAAATCAAAAATGATTTAGAATACCCTAAAAAAAACACCTAATAATTAAACACACACGACTGCTTTTTTTTTTTTTTTTTTCTAATTCACACACGACTTTAATAATCAAAGGAAAATACGAGTTTATGGAAAAATTTGTAATTCAAGAATATTCTTAATTAAAGAAAACTAGTGCCATAAAAATGGGATGCAATAAACAACTGAAAACTCTAAAATAGACAAAGATGATTTTAATAATAAAATGTATTAATAAATAGCCAAAATTATTTAAAAAAAAAAGAAAAAAAAAAGGAAGGGTAGACTGAATGATCACTACCCGAAGGGTGATGGTGGGTAGTAATCAATTGATGCCTTATGCATAGTCACCGATTGATTGGTCCAAACAATGATCGATCGGTGTCAAACTAGCATGCAAAAATAATGAAGAATCCACATCATCAAGAGATATAATCTGAAGCCCTAGCCTCTTTTTTCATGTTTGTTGAGTTTACATTTCGATTAAATGTTGTCTAGCATATTAAAAATGTAGATCAAATTAGGAAATGAGTATTTTATGGAGAAATGTGGTGCTTTTTGTACCATACGAAATTTCATGACTAGATAATTTGTGATTAGGTCTAGAACAATGTTATACCCAACACACAAAACATATTTTGTGGGTTAATGTTTCTTAAGCACATAAATGGGTAGAAAAGGTGATGGTTTTATGGGTTTTGTGTTAAAGCGAGGATTTTTAAAGTGCCTTTAGGACCTTAGGACACGTACACTAGGAACAAGTGGATTTTGTTAAACTTACAAACTTGGAGTAGAAAATGAACCAAAATGGATTATGTGTAGTCACTCATCGATTAGTGTTCTTGGTCGATCGTTGCCGATAACCAATAGATCAATCCCTTGTAGTGATCAATTCATAAGACCAGAAAATGGGATTAAGGTTTTCAAGTGAAACTAGGGTTTGTGGTTTAGAAGATTGACTAAAAATAGAGTATGAAATGTGCAAAACAAGGAGCTTGACTTTTCAGACTGTCCAAACTTGGATATTAGCGTACTGGGTAAATAATCTCCTATAAGAATGCCAAAACAACTTATTAGTTGATCATGAATATTTTCAAGCATATAAATTGTGCATTTTTGACATACATGATTTCTATGGAACATATGTCATAAGCCCTAATATTTTTAGAAATGATTGATTTAAAATGTGTGTATTCACTATGTTATTCATAACATAAGTTAATTATGTTCATATAATTGAAAATAACTCTTACATGATTTTTCCAGCATATTAATGTCGTTATGAGACCCACGTAACCCAAACAATACGTGTCATATCCAACAATCATATAATGCAATTGTTTCCAAAATAATAGTTGGTTGACACTTATGACCAAAATACATATGTTTCCATGCCGTTCAGCGGTTCATCCATCTTTAATACATACAATCAATGCACACCAACATCCATTGAAGCAATCTCCCAATTTCGTGGTTTGTTAATTGGTGTCTTCAAGTGCTCATCGGAGAAAATAGAAACCACCCTTTAACAAATAGTTTTGGACACTTCATTTTTGTGGTTTCTACAATCCTTAGATATTCATCCACAAAATCACCCAATTACTCGATATGCAAGCATAAACAAAATGTTCCAACATTATTGTTGGAAATAGGATTGCAAAAGTTTTTGCAACGCAAAAAATAAATTCCCAACCCAAGATCCACTTTAAGAAGAACATGTAAACAACAATTGATATTTAAAAATTAAACTTGCAAAATAAATAACACTTACATGAAGAACAACCACCATTCCTAGCTTTGGTAAAAAAAATATTCTAATTCTTCTTCCTCCAAGAACAGAACTGATCTCAGGAATAATGAGACCTCTAAATCTTTTCACCAATGACTGACAATAACCAAGAGAGTGCGAATCTTACACTTGGCTTTTCAAATCTTAAACTTTTTTTTTTAATTAAAAAAAAAAAAATTATGCTCCGTTTATTTCGCCGTAAAATAATTTTCGGAAAATGTTTTCCATATTTTAGGGTGTTTGGTGCTACTTAAAATAATAGTCAACGGAAAATATTTTTCCTTTGATCAAAAATTTTTCTTTAATTTTTGAAAAATTGTTTACATTTTTGAAAACTGTAAACCATTTTTCGAGTTTAAGCATCTTATTCTAAAATCGACAGATCCTACCAAGACCCACCCAGGATTTGATTGAGACCCGATCGGACTTGCCCAGGACCTCGCCGGAACTCGCCCAGGACCTGCTCAAAACTCGCCCGGGACCCACTCGAGACTCGATTGGACCTACCCGAGACTTGCCTAGGACCCCGTTGGGACCTGCCCTAGACTCGCCCGCGACTTGACCGGTACCCTGCCTGGACTTGACGAGGACCCGCCTAGGACTCTACCGGGCCTTGCCGGGACTTGCCTAGGACCTCGCCAGGACTCGCCCGAGACCTGTCCAGGACCTTGCTTGGACTTGATCGGGACCTCGGCGGGACCCGAAATCAAAAAATATTTTTAGCGAAAAACATTTTCCAGGAAAATGATTTTTTAGAATACTAGCCGCAGATGCCCTATATGCCATTCCCTTCCTTTTATTTAGGGAAAATTTCAAAAAAAAAACCACAAAAACTTACTCACATTAGATTCCCTACATTTAACCAATCCTCAAGGGTTGCTACAACGTTTCTCAAAGTGTACGGAACCAAAAATGGTTCCCTATACATTATTTTAATATATACATTTATCTTTTCTCTCTCGTCTTTAATCTTTTTGTCTTTAATTGGGGATTGTGTTGGGATTTTGTGAAAAAAGTGAAGTTAGGTAAGGAACTTGTATTTTGTAAAGAAATAATATTTTAATGGTATAAGAAAAGGTAAGGGAAGCTATTGTGAAATGTATTTTCATACGGAAGCAAAAAGTAGTTTTGTACCCTAAACGTAGGAAAAATCAAAGAGAAGCTGCTGCTAGTACTCTTAGAAAACATTTTTCGGTATTTGGCATGTACGGAAAATCAGGAGGGTCTGAAAACATTTTTTGGGATTTGGCATATACGAAACATCATATTAAACTCTAAATTACAAAAATGTCCAAGTCGGGTCCCGGCGAAGTCGTAGTGGGGGTCTTGCGGGACTCGGTTAGGATACTTCTATATATATATATATATATTGATTTTTTAGTACGTGTCAAACACCGTAAAATGTTTTTCAAGAAATCATTTTCTAGGAAAATATTTTATGTTGAAAATATTTTTTGAGAGAAAACATTTTACGTCGAAACAAACGGAGCCTTAATTCAAGGATTATTAGTTCTCAGAGTTTTTGAATAATTAATTTGAAGGGACCTTAATTAGTGAATTGAGAGCTTATGATCTTCTCTATTTATACGCTTTGTATGCTAGCAGAAGTGGATATTTAATCATGTGGGAGAAGAGATGAAAAAAGCTAATCCTAGCTTAACTAGGAAACCCTAGCCGTCCACTTCTTACAAGCCAATGCATGGGCCCAGGATTTTTCCTTGGCCTCATGTGCCTCCTCTGCAGTTTGAGCCGGTTTTATCCCAGCTCAAACTTCTCAAGCACCAACAACGCATAGGACCAGGGAATTTTCCCTGGCCTTTAGGCGTTGCTAATCTCCTTGGGCTCCTAGGTTTGATCCCAAGCCCCAAGCCCCAATCTCCCATATATGCATATTTGCACTATATTTCTCTAACCCACATTTTAGATAAATAAAACAAACGGCTCAATAAATAAGAAAACTTATCTTTAGTTAAATTACTTTAGCTTGGTGAGGGACCTAAAGAGAAAACTAATTAGTTTAAATATGTTCGTGATCATGTTTTCCCTGACATTCATCACACAATACTATTTTAATCACAATTAATTTCACTAAATAGTTGTGACTGTACTCTAATAAATATTTTTGATTAAAACAATTAATCCATTTGACTTACTTAATATTGACTTATGATTAGTGCATGAAATCTTATGTAGCATGATTAAGGCTAATGATATCGCCACTTAATTCACTATATCTTTCTCTTTGAGTAATTGATTTTAAGTTATTCTCATACTTGAAAAATTTTATCACATGTATATTATTTTAGTATGTCAACCCAAATGCTTTTGCCAAAGAATTGAGAATAATATCTATAAAATCTATCTCAAGAAGAAATTTCTTGTCTCTTTGTTCTCCGACAAAGAAATTGGATTCCCTTATGAGAAAAGCTTTCCCACATTAATGCTATATGTCATTGCCCAACACACCAGAATCATTGACCGTAGATTTGATCTCACCCCTTGGTATATCAAAGCAATCTTCATTTCACATCTCAGTCCACGATTTAGAATTAAAGTCATAAGTACGTAGTCTTTAGGAGTTATTGTCTTTCCTTATAGACAGTATCTTTGTGGAAAGACAACCCATTGGTCCCTTTAGTGTCTAGCACCTACACATCTATTCGAAGTCTCCCGCTTTGCTGGATTAAGGTAGACCACTGCGATTGGATATGTAACAGTTTTTCTCAAGTGGAATGCCCAATTCCATTACTGACTGCAAACTTTTTTATGTTAAGACTATAAGAATTATGGACTAAGACCTTGTGTGATAACTTCGTTACTCACACCCATAGCCATATTTAATGTAATCCTAGAATATCTTACATACACAATATAAATGATGAACTTTGTAATAATCATGAAAAGATATTTATATGTCATATGCTCAAATAATTTAATCAATGAATATAACACATATTCATTACAAACATTGTATGTCAACATAGATATAAAATCATTGAGATTTATGGCACAATCCTCAACAATTATTTCTTACTTGGACGAAGTATAGCTCGTGACCTTCCACCAAAACCTCCACTAAAATACTTTGGGAAGATATATTGGTGTTTCAACAACATAGTCGAGATAAAACCTTTTGGTTCCTTGTAAATGATCATGCCAAATGTACTTACGCCGTTGGGTGGCACGACGATGTGATGCTAATCCTTCTTCTTCCATAGCACCAATAATTATCTTTATCTTTTTTTTTTTTAATATTATTTTTTAGGTCTTCGAACTTGGGCTTTATATATAGCCTTATAATAAGATGGCTTTAGAGGTTGGTTTATGTATTTTGATGAGTTAATTAATATTAAACCTCAATGATTGGTTTTCAATCCCTTTTGCCTCAATTCCTTAATAAAATTTTGATTAGAAAGGAGTTGAGATTCTATTATTGTTTGCTATTAAGAATCCACTACGCGACACTACATCTAAAAGCCACCTAGACAAAATTGAATATGAAGGTCAACAATTTGCCGTATCACCAATTTATTTTCATCTTTGAGAACGAATTGGTGTGTTTAATTAATTAGGTGGACCTTTTCTTGGATCGTAGTCGAAGCATCCTAGGGCTAGGGATGTATGATTTTTCTTGAAAAAAGCCTTATCGGTTTGTGTATGATTTTGGGTTGTATGGATTGGATTGTTCTTGTGATTTTTGGTGATATATATATATTTTAAATCAAATATATTTCGGTTGTTCTTCACTACATGGTCACAGAAGCATTATTATCGGGCTCTTGTAGAAATTTGTGGAGCTTTTAAAGCCATTATATTAGCCTTTTATTCCAAGCACAATCATATGTCTTTTATCCTTTACCGGGGTTGAGAAATAAATGACAAGCCTAGTCCGACCAAAGTTTACCCAGCTTGGCATATTGAAATCCAAATACAATGAAATATTGCTCGATTTGATAACTTGAAGCAGCCCACATTGTTCAGATTCTTCTTGTAGGTAAAGATTTACCAATCTCATTCATGGTATAAACTTTGTTTTCATCCTTTACCTCTCATTTCATTTAAATATTTTATGCGTTAGGCCTTACCTATTAAAAAAGAATCTGAGCCCAAACATGGCGACAAGTAGGAGTGTAAACGAGCCGAGCTTGGGTGAGCTTTGCCTGTCCCAGCTCGGCTCATTTAAGTTTTAGTCGAGCTCGAGCTCGAGCCGAGCTCAGACACGAGCCTAACAATTGTGTTCAAGCTCGGCTCGCCAAAGAGTTATCCTTGCTCGAGCTCGGCTCGCTAGCTTGCATATTCAGCGACTTGAGCTGGCTCGATAAACTCAAACTTTTATTTTTCTTCTATAAAATTTAAATTTTAAGCCACAGCTCAAAAAGCTGGCTCGCCAAAGAGTTATCCTTGCTCGAGCTCGGCTCACTACCGAGCTTGCATATTTAGCGAACCGAGCTGGCTCGATAAACTCAAACTTTTATTTTTCTTGTATAAATTTTAAATTTTAAGCCACAGCTCAAAAAGCTAGCTTGCCCAAGCTACTAGCTTAGGCAAGCTCCAACTAAGTGAGCCAAAAGGCTCAACAAGCATTGTGAATCGTGAAGGTGGGACCCCCTCACAAGCAATGCTCCACATGAGCCTCAATTTTAGTTTTAATATTATTCTTCTTGTGAGGGGCATGCCGTTTTATAGATAACTGAAGATGAGATCTTTTGCTTCCTTATCGATTTGGGATGGATGAGCTTCAGTTCTTTCACTTTTTTTACATTCTCATAAATTCTGCTTCACAACTCTCTCTCTCTCTCTCTCTCCCTCTCCCTCTCCCTCTCCCTCTCCCTCCATGGACCCACTGGACCGTGGCAATTGTAGTATGCTTATTTCTTTTACTTATTTCCTCTATTCCATCCATCCCTGGCGTTCCAATCTGCAGCAAATCAAACAAAAGAATATGCGTTGATGTAAGGTATATCTCAAAGAATATCTAGATATGAATATGGTTCAAGAAGGAAAATGGGAAGTGTGCAGTATGAATTAATGTGAAAAACAAAAAACAAAAAATTGAGCCTTGGGGCTTTTCTTCTTCCTTTTTTCCTTGTAGCAAAAATGAATTAATGTGAAAAAAAATCAGAATGTTTGGTATGAAAAGATTAAAAAAAAAACATATTGTTTTATAATGAGAGCCCACAAGTTTTTTTACCAAACGGAGACCACAAAGTCTTTTTTTTTTTTTTCCTTGTGTTATTTGACAAATTAGAGCTTGGAAAAATTTGTCATTCATCTTATATAAACTAGGAATAATTCTAAAAGTATCTTTTGCGTCTTTCTTGTTTCCCTTCAAAAACAATTGTATAGAATATATAATTGTAGTTACTTGAAATTATGAAGAACAACAATAAACATAGTAATTATTTTTTGGATCATTATCATTATTTATATGAATATGATCATATGATTTGGTTAGATCATATTAAATTAAATTGTTATCTATGGGTAATACTCAAACTCCTAATGATCTAATGGTGATACTTCAATTATTACCCATTATCTTGGTTTATATGAATATGATCGTATTATCTCATAAAAATCATATCATATTAAACTATCATCTAATGGTAATTCTCAAACTCTTACTAATTTAATGATGATACTTCAAATCATATGAGCAAAAACTCCTAATGATCTAACGGTGATACTTCAAGTTATATGATCAAAACTCTTAGATTCACATGATAATACTTAGAGCATGTTTGGGTCTGCGGTTGCAGACCCAAAAAGCGCTTATAAGGCAAGAGAAGTCCGTTTGAGAAAAAATAGAGTCGTTTGGGTCAAATATTTTCAAAGCGCTTTTGAGGTTTCAAACGCTCAAAACCACGTTTGAGCCAAAGCTGGAAAATGAGGCTTCTCCTCAAACGGACTTCTCGAAGAAAGGCGCACCGCAGTTTTCATTTAATGAAATATATGAACAGACAGAAATACACACACCAATTTCAACAAATGACAACCATACCCATACATAAACATCTCATCCCAAGCGGTTGGATCTGCTCCAAAGCGAGGGAGATCCAAGTTGATGTTCTTGCTTGGTATGTAAAATCTGGGTTTGAGGGCCTTTCATATAGAGATCTAAAGTTTTCAAGATGTAAGAGAGAGACCTCAGAAAAGAGAATTAGAAAAAATAGAGAAAAAAATATAGCCGAAGATGGCATGTTAGGGAGACCTGCAGAAAAGAGACTTAAAAAGAAAAAATAGAGAGAAAAATGCAGCCGAAAATGGCATGTGAGGAAGACCTGCAGATGGCGTGTGAGGGGAAAAAATATAGACGAAGATGGCATATAAGGGGGTGTTTCCCTACTGCAGCAGGCGTGCTGTTACCTACAGGAGCATGTTCAGGCCTGCACACGCCATGTGCAGTGTGCAGCAGGCCTGAATAGATTTATTTAATTCTTTTTATTTATTTATTTACTTCTTCTTTTTTTTGTTGTATTTTTTATGTTTATATCAAGGAGCATCACGTGGGTTCTGCCAAAGCTCACACCCTACAACAAAGACAAATACCCACAATCTCTCCTCCCAATAGAACACTAATCCCAAAAATTTCAACAGATCACTTCTCTCTTTCTCTCTCTCTCGTTACAGACCAACAAAAATTTCAACACATCACTTCTCTCTTTTTCTCTCTCTCTCTATCTCTCTCTCTCATTACAGACCAACAAAAGGGTTATAGTTTCATGAAAAATAAATGAATTAATTTTAATCGCTCAACATTCTACAAGTTATTAATTTCATTTGGTTTACATATTTATTTTGTATTATTTATTTACTTTCTTTTTTGAGGAAGAGGAAAATAAAAATGATGTTTTGAGGATCATATATTCTTATTTTAATGATGTAAACGTGTTTATTATTCTCAATAACATTAAATGTCTTTTATGGTCATTTTGCAACCAAAAGCATTCTTTTAGTTTTTGTTATCAAACATCAATAACTTCTCAAAAAGTACTTTAGACATGTAGTTACCAAACATGTAACAACTTTTCAATAGAAGCGCTTTTAACCAAACTCACAGTCAAAAGCTCTACATCCAAAAGCTCTATTTCCCACCGCAATACCAAACATGCTCTTAGACAATGTGACCATACCAATATACCATATTGATATTATGATTAAGCATATGAATTATTCAAATGATTCAAAGGTTATTGTATTTAAGTAAGACCATTGTTATTTGTTACTTAAGTTATAATTAATATAGATACACACAAGGCTCAATCGCCTTTTTTTTTTCTTCTAATGTTTTTTAAATGACAATGTCAAACGCCTTTATGTCACACACACTAATAGTCTACCATCATATTACATATAATATTATTTATTTATTTAGTTAATATATTAAAATGTTAATGCTTAACACGAGTCAAGTATAAACTATCTAATGATAATATTTTTATTAAATGACACAATAACTTGTACCATATGACAAAATAATTAATAATAATATCAAATATTTCTTATTATTTACTCTATATATATATAGATACACACACACATACACACACACATATGCATAAATAACAAAAAACAAAGGTATTTGTTACTTATTAACAA
Organism: Corylus avellana; assembly: GCF_965113065.1. Taxonomy (NCBI): domain Eukaryota; kingdom Viridiplantae; phylum Streptophyta; class Magnoliopsida; order Fagales; family Betulaceae; genus Corylus; species Corylus avellana. The sequence goes on along the minus strand of NC_142493.1, from coordinate 6,503,675 downwards.
AATATACGAGCCCAGCCTAATAAACGATGCGAACCTTATACGAGCTTGCTCACGAGTTGCTCACAAGCTTAGCCGAGTCGAACCGAGCTTGCTTCGTTTAATATTTGAGTTAAGATTCGTGTTCACGAAACGGTTCATTTAATATTCGAGTCGAGCCCGAGCTCGCTCACGAGCGGCTTGCTCTCTTAACACCCCTAACGACAAGTGATGATTTAAAAATGGTCTTACTAACTATTGTATAGTTTAATTGTATCTTTCTATAAAATTTATACTATAATGATGTTCAATCCATTACGGTTGTAATTGGGACTATTAGATTGTTTATACACATGAATGGTTTGTACAAAAAGTCATATAAGGTAGAAGCAAAAACACATGTAAACCATGTACACTCAACCGTAAACAAAGTACACTATTAACCATTTTGAGCTTTGGGTATACAAAAAATGTAAAATGAAACATGAAGAACGAAAAAGAATGTAGAAGAAAACTTGAACACCTAATTAATTAATAAGAATCCCAAATTAAGTGTACTTCTGACTAATTTAACTCGTATGCAAAAGCGATGCGGATGGAGAAGTCGTAGAGGATGAGGTAGATACAGAGGAATTGGTGTAACTATTGCTTGTATATTGATTATGTCCTCCTTCATGCTGAGTAGCAACATGGGGCATCGAAAGTGACTTCGTATGTCTATTCATTGTAGCAGAAAAATGTGGTGGCCCTGGTATATTTGATGGAAGAACAGGCAATGGAGCCTCAAAATTGAGAACATGAATTGTTTGCCTTATCGAAAGCCTAAGATTGCGATCAGGGTGAGCGCACCAAAGCCCAACAATCATCAATCGCTCCATTTGCTACTCACATTACAAGAAACTGATTCATCAGGGGCGACTTATTAGGGGCGACTTAGTAGTCGCCCCTAATACTCAACTATTAGGGGCGACTTTCGAAACTCGCCCCTAATAGTCACGTATTAGCGTCCACATAAAAGTCGACGCTAATAATGGGTCGAAAGCTTGACTATTAGCGTCAACTTTTCAGTGGACACTAATAAGTCGACCCTAATATACACGCGGGAATTATTAAAGGGGCAGGAAACGTTTTTGGGGCCAAAAAAACTTTTAGCGTCGACAATAGTCGATGCTTATAGTACACCAATAGTGGACGCAAAAAGATGGAAAAAATAAAAAAATATCAAATAAAAGATCAATAGGGTCGACTTTTAAAGTCGACCCTAATGATTAAGTATTAGAGTCGACCCTAAAGATTAAGTCGATAAATCAAAAAAAAAAATTAAAAATTACAATTGATGGCCAATAGCGTCTACTAAAAGTGGACGCTAAAGATTCATTATTAGGGTCGACTTTAAAAGTCGACCCTAATGCTTAAGTATTAGGGTTGACTTTTGCCGACCCTAAAGAGTAGGTCGATATATGAAAAAAAAATTAAAAATTAAAATTGATTACCAATAGCGTCCACTAAAAGTGGACGCTAAAGATGCATTATTAGGGTCGACTTTAAAAGTCGACCCTAATGCTTAAGTATTAGGGTCGACAAAAGTCAACCTTAAAGATTAGGTCGATAAATGAAAAAAAAAAAATTAAAAATTAAAATTTATTACCAATAGCGTCCACTATAAGTGGACGCTAAAGATGCATTATTAGGGTCAACTTTAAAAGTCGACCCTAATGCTTAAGTATTATGGTCGACTTTTGTCGACCCTAAAGAGTAGGTCGATATATGAAAAAAAAAATTAAAAATTAAAATTTATTACCAATAGCGTCCACTAAAAGTGGACGCTAAAGATGCATTATTAGGGTTGACTTTAAAAGTCGACCCTAATGCTTAAGTATTAGGGTCGACAAAAGTCGACCCTAAAGAGTAGGTCGATATATGAAAAAAAAAATTAAAAATTAAAATTTATTACCAATAGCGTCCACTAGAAGTGGACGCTAAAGATGCATTATTAGGGTCGACTTTAAAAGTCGACCCTAAAGAGTAGGTCGATATATGAAAAAAAAAATTAAAAATTAAAATTTATTACCAATAGCGTCCACTAAAAGTGGACGCTAAAGATGCATTATTAGGGTCGACTTTAAAAATCGACCCTAATGCTTAAGTATTAGGGTCGACTTTTGTCGACCCTAAAGAGTAGGTCGATATATGAAAAAAAAAATTAAAAATTAAAATTTATTACCAATAGCGTCCACTAAAAGTGGACGCTAAAGATGCATTATTAGGGTCGACTTTAAAAGTCGACCCTAATGCCTAAGTATTAGGGTCGACAAAAGTCGACCCTAAAGAGTAGGTCGATAAATGAAAAAAAAATTAAAAATTAAAATTGATTACCAATAGCGTCCACTAAAAGTGGACGCTAAAGATGCATTATTAGGATCGACTCTAAGAGTCGACCCTAATGCTTAGGTATTAGGGTCGACAAGAGTCGACCCTAAAGAGTAGGTAGATAAATTAAAAAAAAAATAAGAGTACGATCGATCGCACACATGGTGCGATCGATCGCATTCGGCCAAGGATGTGAGTGGTGACTCTGTTTCTGCGATCGATCGCACCTTGGGTGCGATCGATCGTTGTAACAGAATGTTTAAGTCCATTATTCGATTACTGCGATCGATCGCACCTTGGCTCAAATATATATATTTTATTGCTGCCCAATAACGTCTACTAAAATTGTGTATATATCACTACATTATTTAAAATTTTTAAATAAAGTGACACATTATGCACCGTCAATTCCATCCTCCTAAAGAAAGATTTTAATTTGTATATATTTGTCATTTGGTTAGTAGTTACATTTGGACTAATTTGAAGAGTCAATTCCCATTTCATAATTCATATTAAATTTTACAGATCTAATAGTGTATATATATTATATGATGAATATATTGATACCTTATGGAAAGATTTTACACTGTCAAATATAACAAAATAAAATCTAAACCGTAAAATAATTCATTTCAGTTTTAAGTGAAAATATATTGATACCTTGCAATTCAAAAACCGGCCATGTGCAAATACGGGGTCATTCCCATAAGAAAACACAAAAGCAAGTCAAAAGAAACAAAACTAAAGACAAATAAAAAGATTAACTTAAAACATTCTAAACAAAATAAAAATGGTAAACTATGGGGTGCCTCCCATGAGCGCTAAGTTTAATGTCTTCAGCCAGACGGTAGTCCTTGCTTACTGTTGTCCAGAAGATGATGCTCCTGCAGATGGTGGTGGCAACCAATTGACAATGGATTGCATCAATTCTTCTAAGGCGCCTAGGCGTTTGTCCATCAATTCGTTATTTTTTCGAGCCTCCTTTCTTTGGCCAGCCAACTCTCTCCGAAGGCCCGCTATTTCTTCACTAAGTGAGCGGTTTCGTGCTTCACGAACAATTCTCGGTTTCGTGCCTCCTCCTCAGCTGTCTCTGAATCAACTACAGGTTCATCTTCGGCCATTGGCTCGGCCTCATACTCTTCCGCACCAACTGCAGGTGCTGGAGCTACCTGGGGCATGTGGGAGAGGCTCTTGTTCCATTGGCGAATGCCAAATATGGGAGTAGTAGTGACTGGTTCATCAGCTGCGGTACCCTTGACGCCTTTCTTCCGGAGGATGTAGGAGATTAAGTATGGGAAAGGCAACCCCCATGAATGTGTGGACGCCGCTCCTCCAACGTGCACCCCATTCCAAAATTTGTAAATTTTCTTCCAAATTATGTCGGGAATGGAGTACCAAGCACCTTTATGGAAGGCGTAGAGTGCTTGAAGAAATTGATCCCGCCTCTGACTTTTGTGCCCCAAGGGAAAAGCATTACGGTCACTACAAGAAATTTGGTTATTAGCAACCAAATTATTAGCGGCGACCCAAAAGTTGCCGCTAATGAGGGGTCATTAGCGGCAACTTTTAAAAGTTGCCGCTAATCGTCTCTCATTAGCGGCAACATTAAAGTCGCCGCTACTAGCGGACGCTAAATACCATTATATTTGATATTCAGCAACAACATCAATAGCGGCACAAATTGTTGCCGCTATTTACTACTCATTAGCGGCGACATCCTAATGTTGCCGCTATTAGGTATACAATAGCGGCAACAAACGTTGCCGCTATTTAAACACAATTAGCGGCATCGGCCAATTGCTGCTATTATGACCTTAACAGCGGCAACTTCCAAAAGTTGCCGCTATTTATGGGTCAATAGCGGCAACTTTCGAAGTTGCCGCTAATGGACCTGAGCTAAAAAAATAATAAACAATAGGCCTTAACAGCGGCAACATATAGTTGCCGCTATTGGCCCCCCAATAGCGGCCACTTTAAAAGTTGCCGCTATTAAGCGCCTAATAGCGGCAACTTTAAAGACTTGAGCTAAAAAAATAATAAACAATAGGCCTTATTAGCGGCAACTATATGTTGCCGCTATTGACCCCCCAATAGCGGCAACTGTAAAAGTTGCCGCTATTAAGTGTCTAATAGCGGCAACTTTAATGGACCTGAGCAACCAAAAAAAAAAAAAAAAGGCCTTATTAGCGGCAATGTACAGTTGCCGCTATTAACCCCCCAATAGCGGCAACTGTAAAAGTTGCCGCTATTAAGTGCCTAATAGCGGCAACTTTAAAAGTTGCCGCTAATGGACTTGAGCTAAAATAATAATAAACAATAGGCCTTATTAGCGGCAACTATATGTTGCCGCTATTGACCCCCAATAGCGGCAACTTTAAAAAGTTGCCGCTATTATGTACTTAAAGTTGCCGCTACTGGACTTGAGCCAAAAAAAAAAAAAGCCTTATTAGCGGCAACATATAGTTGCCGCTATTAACCCCCCAATAGCGGCAACTGTAAGAGTTGCCGCTATTAAGTGCCTAATAGCAACAACTTTAAACGTTGCCGCTAATGGACTTGAGCTAAAAAAATAATAAACAATAGGCCTTATTAGCAGCAACTATATGTTGCCGCTATTGACCCCCAATAGCGGCAACTATATGTTGCCGCTATTGACCCCCAATAGCGGCAACTTTAAAAAGTTGCCGCTATTATGTGCTTAATAGCGGCAACTTTAGAAGTTGCCGCTACTGGACTTGAGCCAAAAAAAAAAAAAAACCTTATTAGCGGCAACGTATAGTTGCCGCTATTAACCCCCCAATAGCGGGAACTTTAAAAGTTGCTGCTATTAAGTGCCTAATAGCAACAACTTTAAACGTTGCCGCTAATGGACTTGAGCTAAAAAAATAATAAACAATAGGCCTTATTAGCGGCAACTATATGTTGCCGCTATTGACCCCCCAATAGCGGCGACTTTAAAAAGTTGCCGCTATTAGGCACTTAATAGCGGCAACATATAGTTGCCGCTATTGACCCTTGAAAAAAAAAATTAAAAAAATAAACAAATAAATATTGGGGTGATGCTATTTACCCTACATATATAATAGGAAAAAAATTATTTCTCAAAAATTCACCTTCGATAATATGTCATTATTTCTTTTATATTAATTGTTGGTGAATTTTTTCTATTTTTCTATTCTTATTTTATATAAAAAAAATAAATATTTATTTTTTTCTTTTAAATAAAACAAATTTTCCTATTAAATTAAAACACTTAGAAAAATTAATTTTTTTTATAATATTATTGAAGTTTTCTATGTCTTATTCATATTTAAATGTTTGATTGATCGTGATAGGATCAAATATTCGATCAAAAATCCAATCGATCCTAGTGAATTTGTTTGATTGATTGTGATAGGATCAAATGTTCGATCAAACATCCGATCAATCCTAATGAATTAGTTCGATTGAACGTGATAGGATCAAACATCCGATCGATCCTAATGAATTAGTTTGATTGATCATGATAGATTAAACATCCGATCGATCCTAGTGAATTAGTTTGATTGATCGAGATAGGATCAATGATCGATCGAACATCCGATGGATTCTACTGAATTAATTCGATTGATCGTGATAGGATCAAATGATCGATAAAACATCCGATCGATCCTACTGAATTAATTTGATTGATCGTGATAGGATCAAGTGATCGATCAAAGATTCTATCGATCCTAATGAATTAGTTTGATTGAGATCGATCTTAATGAATTAGTTCGATTGAACGTGATAGGATCAAATGATCGATTAAACATCCGATCGATCCTAATGAATTAGTTCGATTGATCATGATAGATTAAACATCCGATCGATCCTAGTGAATTAGTTCGATTGATCGAGATAGGATCAAATGATTGATAACTTGATCTGATGGATCCTACTGAATTAATTTGATTGATCGTGATAGGATCAAATGATTGATCAAACATCCGATCGATCCTACTGAATTAATTTGATTGATCGTGATAGGATCAAGTGATCGATTAAACATTCGATCGATCCTAATGAATTAGTTCGATTGAGATCGATCTGAATGAATTAGTTCGATTGATCGTGATAGGATCAAATGATCGATCAAACATCCGATCGATCATAATGAATTAGTTCGATTGATTGTAATAGGATCAAATGATCAATCAAATGTTGAATCGAAAATTCGATCGATCAAACATCCAATCGAGCCTAGTGAGTTAGTTCGATTGATCGTGATAAGATCAAACATCTCATCGAAAATCCAATCGATCCTAGTGAATTAGTACGATTGATCGTAATAGAATCAATTGATCGATCAAACATCCAATTGATCTTAGTAAATTAGTTATATTGATCATGATAAGATCAATTGATTGATCAAACTGGATACAATTGAAAGTTCAATCGAATATTCAATTGAACTATAAGCTTTTTATATTATCTTAGTGCATTAGTTATATTAATCTTATATTATCTTTGGATTTTGTATTGATCTTATAATTAATTATAAGATAAATATCAACTTAATGATCTTTATCATAAAGATTTATTAAATGGAAATTATTAGTTAATATTATAATAATAAAAAAACAAATTACAAGAGAAAATAAATAAAAACAAAAATAAATAAAAATTAAAAAATTGTAAGTATAATATATATTTTTTTTTTAAAAAAAAAATTACCCTCAATAGCGGCGACTCTGGGGTCGCCGCTATTTGAGGCAGTGCGAAAAATAAAGCGCCATCCAGTGGCGGGGTTTCTGAAATTTTCGGACAAAAAATTTCATAAACCGCGTCTTTTTTCCCCAAACATTCAAAACACCAAAATCCCTAACACCCCTCTCACTCACCTCCCTCATCACTCTCACTCTCGATCTCTCTCCCGCTGCTCTCCCTCCCTCCCATGATGGATCCGATGGCTTTCAAGCCTGAAAACGCTGCGTTTGGAGCTCTGGTTTTCGAGTGAGCTTTGTGAGTGGAGTTCGTAAAGATAGAGAGGTAAGAGTGTGAAAAAGTTTGCGTCTTGTGTTTGTTTGGTTTCTAAGAAATCAAACAAACACAAGACGATTTCAGTTGTTTAGAAATGATGTCCTCCTATTTCAGTTGTGCATTTATATATTACTATTTTCACTCGTTTGTTAGGTGTTATGTTTCATAATTTAGGCATGTTCATTTGTAGTGATCAATGTAAATAGTTTCTTTTTAACAATTGAGTAGATAATAACTTACCCAAGGTACTTATTGGTCTCCTTGCATGTTTCCAAGGTGATTCTGTCCATATGTTGACTTTAGCTAGCTTTTTTTATAGAATACTCGGAGACTTCAGGGTGCGGAATTGGAATATCTAATTGGTTATGGATATCTTGTGGTTTTGCTTTGATACTTACTACTTTTGAACTGGTCTTAAAGGTCCTTGATTTGGAGTTCTTTTTGGGTTTATAAAGGGGAAATCCAATAAGGGTTGAGTGAGGTGGGGTTGCTGGGTTTGGATTGTTCTGTTCTTCAGAGATATTTTCCATTGCTTTGGATATCCAATGGACATACCATTACTCATGCCATGTTTTTCAACAGAAGGGTGGTGAAGGGACTAGGTGAGACATGATGGACATTTGGGGAGACCACTTTGCATTTTATAGCTTTAGAATGATGAAATTTTACGCAAATATGCCAGAATGTTCCTATGAGAACTTTAAAGAATTTTGATTAGTTCATTACATTTTTGTTGAACAGAATGATCATAGGTTTATGAAATCTAAAAAGACACTTGTTTGGAATCATTGTTGTAGAGTCTTCATTAATAGGATTAGGAAGCACAAGGAGATTAGACAGATGCTAAAAGGGAGAATGCCTTTTTTCATAGCTTAGAGTGGACCAAATATGACCAACCATTAACTACTGAGATAGATAATGTTGGAGCCAACCGGCCAGTACACTTGCATGGTGTGACGTCTATATGGCTAGTGTGGGTTGGTTAAGTCCCATTTGATTTCTTGATATCTCCATTTGATCCTTTTCCCCATTGAGCAGGATTATGTTTACTGATGTACTTGATTGGTCATAATGTCCAACTTGATGTGCAGATTAGAGAAAAAGTGCTGCTATGGTAGAGAGGTTTTGTATATCTGACTTGTTATAATCATGCTGTCATAGCTTGATATTATTTTTGGAAACAATGCAACTTTTTGACATGCTCAAAGGCTACAGTATTTGGCTTTTGCAAGTTGGTTAGGTAAGGGAGGTCATATATTTCAGTCTATTTACATTATTTTTCTGTTGTAAGTTCTTGAAATCTTCTCATCTTGCTAATATTACATTACGCGCAGCTTGTTATGGAGTAGTGATTCTCCTTTTCTTTTTTTTACCTGTGTCTAGGAACCAAACAAAGGAAAATAATTTCCTTTCCTTTTCTCTTCTACTTTCTTCGCTATAACCACAATGCAAAGGAGAAACACTTCTCCTCCCCCCTCTCTTCCTTTCCCTTTGCTTGGCCGTTTTTCTCTTCTTTCTCCTTTCCCTCTTTGCAGCCAATATAGTTTTATGGTTTTTTGCCCCCTGTTACAAACTAATGTGCTTTGACTTTTCAACTTTTATCTTTGGTTGTGTTTATTAAACTCTAGTTTGTAGTAGGTGAAAATGTGTGTTTGTTGTGAAGCCACGTGTGGTTCTAGAACTTACTTTTGTAAAAGGTTTCTCTTGTCTTTTGTATTGTGTAGCTTCAGAAATTTGTAACGTAAGAAGAAGAAGAAAAATAGAAGAAAGAGCCAAGTCCCTTGCAGAAAATTGTTCTTCCTCTCCCTGTTTTTTCCCCTGTTTTTTTCTCTTGCCTTTTGCTCATTTTCTGCAGAATTTCTGCAGCAAGTTGATCTTCTTATTCTCTTGTGTTTCCCTTGTTTAATCTACTGCCCTTGGAGTGTGTCTTGCTGGAAAATCCAGCCAACACCCCCCTTATTTCTCAATTTAATTTTGGATAATATGTTTTTTTTTTTTTCCCCGTTTTGCATCTGTTGTCTTGCTATCTGTTTATTTCTTTTTCTTTCTTATAATTCCTTTGTACTTAGGTAGTGTACTCTTTTGTCACTTATTCGTTGATTACTTGCCAGAAAAAAATCTTTAATTTGTTCCGCCATTTTTTTCCAAAAGTATCTTTGCACTTCCCTCTAGGTTTCTTATAATTCCTTTGTACTTAGTTTTTTCGTTGTTTTTTGTCTTTGCACTTCCATACGTTTATAGTTAATTCATATAAATTTTTCTTCTTTTTCTAATTCAGGGGAATCCTTGCAGCAATCGATGTCTTCAATGACCATGTATTGGTTGGGGTACGTTGTTCCTTTAATGGCTCTTATTACTTTCACTTTTGATATGAAACTGCAGAGTCATGGGATGTTCGTGCAGTTGGTGGGGGTAGTTATCAATGAATTTTAGGTTGATTTATTCTACTTCTTATGTTCTTCATAGTGTAAAGCTGTCTAATAGGAGATATGTAATGGTGTAGAATGTGCTGTAAAAGGAAAAGAGTGATTTTTTTTTTCTTTTTTAAATCTCATTGATGTAAATGATTCAACATTACAAAAAATGAATGCGTAGAGTGCTTAGTGGGAAAACAGACCCATGTACCTAGAAGATGTCATAATAAATATGGTAAGGGTTATTTGCCTTTTTACTCATAATGCTAGCTTTCTAACACCTCTTACTTTTAAAAGCAAATTTACTGTCTTATGGCCTTGAACAGTGAAGGCCAAAATTCATAGTTTGGGGAATAACAAATGCAACATATTAATGTTTTATATTCATGCAAGTTATTGGATTTGGTGTTGGGGTTTTACCTAATGTGTCGGTTGGTTTTACTGCAGATATTCTCTACTTAGTTGGCTTTGGCTTGTTTTGCTTGGAGTCGCTTCTACTTAGTTCATGCTCAAAGGCTGCAGTATTTTGTATTTTTATGCTGCCTCCCATTTTTGCTTGCCATACTGCTAATTTTTCTCTAAATGTTGTCTAGATCCGAAATTCCCATGTTAGGCACCAGTTGTGTTTTTGCTTGGCTATAATATTCCTTAAAAACCATTCATCGTAGCCTGCAGCAAATATCTGATGCTCTTGTAGTGCTGTTTGTGCAGGTATAGTTCTTTGTGTTGTTTTCAAACGAAAAGATTGGATCCGACGGCTTTTTGGTTGCTAAGAAATTACAAACTTTAATGACTGTCTTGTAATAGTGTGAATTTTTGGGTTCTACGATCTGTTTGATTGCTGAGAATATGAAATTGTGATTTTTATAGTCTTACTTTTCAGAAAATTTTATGTATACTTGTTAAATAATCTAGACATTAAATCTATTTATAGGATAATATATGTATATTATTAAAATTATAATGGTAACAATTATAGTGATACATAATATAGGGAATGAAGCATGTGCATTGCATGTGCCATCCCAACTATATATATATATGGATGCTTCTTTCTTTTCTTTTTTGTTTTTTTTTTGTTTTTGTTTTTGTTTTTTTTTTTTTAATTATTTTTAATCAATAGCGGCGACTCTATAGTCGCCGCTATTGAGTTTCTATTTTTTTAATTCATTAGCGGCAACCTCTAAGTTGCCGCTAATGAGATAAATAGCGGCAACTGGATGTTGCCGCTAATGACAGAGGAATAGCGGCAACTCCAAGTTGCCGCTATTGACTTTTTTTAATTTTTTTTTTAATTTTCTTATATTATTAGCGGCAACTTAAAGTCGCCGCTAATGACATACAATTAGCGGCAACTTGGTGGTCGCCGCTAATGATATATAATAGCGGCAACCATGGAACCATTTTGAATCATTTTTTCCGGCAAAAAAAAAATGTATTAGCGGCGACTTAAAGTGGCCGCTATTACCTTGACAATAGCGGCAACTTTGAAAGTCGCCGGTATTTGGTTTTACCGTCGACTTACTACCAACCACCAAATAGCGGCCTCGTGTCGCCGGTATTTGTAAATAGCGGCAACTTTTTGCTCATTAGCGGCAACTTTGGGTCGCCGCTAATGACCATAATTTTTGTAGTGGGTGTAATACGGAGTCCACAAACCAAAGCCGTTGAGGTAGCTTCGATCGGCTGGCGGCATTATGGTGGGCATCAGCATATATCCCTTCGCACATGTCCTCAATAATTTCCGCCACGTAGAAGCTGTCCGGTTGGTCAGCAAGTTGTGCGGCTTCTGGAGGTTGCTCATCATTGCATTGAAGGGCAGCAGCAATGTCAGCCCGTGTTACGTCAATAGCTTTGCCTTGCACTTTCGAAGAGAGGACAGCCAGCCTCCTGTAGTCATGAGACAGGTGGGTATAAAACTCGATCACCAATTTTCTGTAAGCAGTGGAGGTGACCGGCTTGAAAAGCTTCTTGAGCCCCCGTCGCTTGAACTCGACGACGGCCCATTGAGTCCCCTCAAGATTTTCAAAGTCTTCGCGAATGGCGAAAGTGGTCTCAAATAGCAGCTCCCATTCCTCAAAAGTGGGTGGCGGAGAAATAGCTCGGGTATCAGACCCTCGGGAGGACGAAGCTCGAGTTCTTGGCATGATGAGCTTGATTGGGGACTTTTGTCGAACACCTGTTGTGCACTAGAAATAGGCAAAATTGCAAAACAACGCAACTCCGCTCAAAACCCTTGCAAAAACAGCAAAATCCAACCACAACAAAGCAATGTGGGTGGATGAACACCCACAATTGCAGAAATATGAGACAAAAAAAAAAAAATTCAAAAGTGATCGTGGTTGGGGTGTTGATGGGAATGGGGAATGGGGTGTAAAGTAGAGGTGGTGAAAAGTACCTGGTATGGTTGCCGGAGAAGAGAACCGTGTGGTGGTTGTGTGGTAGAGGTGATTAAAAATGGTGGACGAGTGGTTGTGCCGGAGGTGCGTGGGTGGGGTGCTTGGAGAGGTGTACGGCCCAGGGGGAGGGGGAGAAAATGTTGTGGGGGGGTGGGGGGAAAGTGACCTAAAATAGGTCACATGGTGTGCTGTCCGAGTGCGATCGATCGCACACATGGTGCGATCGATCGCATTCGGCGAAGGGTGTGCGTGGAGTGATTCTGTTATTGCGATCGATCGCACCCAAGGTGCGATCGATCGCAATAACAGAATCACCATATATATATATATATATATATATATATATATATATATATATATATATTTATGCAATTATTATTTTTTTAAATTTTTATTGCATAATGTACAACAACTTCGATCATGATATGATCAAATGATTAATCAAACTTGAAACAATTGAAATTGAATGTTTGATCAGACATCCAATTGGTCCAACCTAGTGCATTCATTCGATCGATCGTGATAAGATCAAATAATCGAACAAAATTCAAACAAATTAAATGTTCGATTGAACATTGAATTGAACTCTAAGCATTTTATATTATATTAGTGCATTACTTAAATTGATCGAGATACAATCAATAAAACTTGACATGATTGAAGGTTCAATCAAAGATCTGATAAAATCAATTCCGATCGATACTATTACATATTAGTTCGATTGATCGCGATAGGATCAATCGTTCGATCAAACATCCGATCGATCATAATGAATTAGTTCGATTGATCGTGATATAATTAAATGATCGATCAAACATCCGATCGATCATAATGAATTAGTTCGATTGATCGTGATATAATTAAATGATCGATCAAACATCCGATCGATCCTAATGAATTAGTTCGATTGATCGCGATAGGATCAATCGTTCGATCAAACATCCGATCGATCATAATGAATTAGTTCGATTGATCATGATATGATTAAATGATCGATCAAACATCCGATCGATGCTAATGAATTAGTTCGATTGATCGCGATAGGATCAATCGTTCGATCAAACATCCGATCGATCATAATGAATTAGTTCGATTGATCGTGATAGAATCAAATGTCTGATCGATGCTACTGAATTAGTTCGATTGACTATGGTATGATCAATTGATAAATCAAACTGGATACAATTGAAGGTTCAATCGAACATTCAATTGAACTGTTAGCTTTTTATATTATCTTAGTGCCTTAGTTATATTGATCTTATATTCCTTTGGATTTTGTATTATTTTATAATTAATTATAAGATAAATATCAACTTAATGATCTTTATCATAAAAATTTATTAAACGAAATTTTTTAGTTAATATTATAATAATAAAAACATATTATAAGAGACAAATTTAAAATAAATAAATTAAAAAAATTAAAATTAAAAAATTGGAAGTATATTTTTTGTTTGGAAAAAATATAACAAAGCCACCAAAAGTACCAGTCGTTTGCAATATAACCCTCAAATGTTCAAAATATACTAAAGTAACTCGAACTACCAAATTGTATAAAAATGCCACTAATTTTTAATATTCCTAGAATACCCCTATTATTTTAACAAATAAATAATAAAATAATTTAAAAAAAAAAGAAACAATTTTTTTTAAAAATACAAGAAAACCAATGGGTGAATAAAAACAAAAAAAGAAAATGTTTTTTGGAATAAATAATAAATAATTAATCACTGTAGTTTACCTAAATTAAAAATTGCTTCATATCGTATTAAAGTAAAATTAAAGGTACAAAATTTGACTTCAGGGAATAAACTGTTTATTTTTTTAAAATATCTAAAGAACCGTACATTTGATTTTACTTTGTTAAAAGAATAGGGGTATTATAAAAATATAACAAAATAAGTAGACTTTTTGATACAATTAAAATAGTTTGACAGGCTACTTTAGTCCATTATGAACATTGAAGGACTATATTACAAACGGCTCATAGTTTGGAGGATTTTTATTTATATTTTTCTCTTTTATTTTTTTTTTGTAAATAAAATACCCCAAATATTTAGCTGCACAAAAAAGTTTACCAATAGCTAGAGGGCGGTAAACTGGCGGGGGTTCTAAAATTTTCGGAACAAAATTTTCACCAACTCCCACACCTCCCGCCAATCGTCTCTCACTCTGTCTCTCACTCTCACTCTCTCCCTCCCTCTCTCTCGAGCTCTCTCTCTCTCACTCACTCCACGCAAGTTTCTCTCTCTCTGGCAGCTGTTTCCGGCACACCTCTCTCACTGCCAGCTCTCACTCCGGCGAACTTAACTCTCTCTTGTAGCTCTCTCAGGTATGAGTTTCTCCTAAACCCTTGCAAACCTTAAATGCCTCTCAATCACTCAAATAGTATCCATGAATTGTGATTTGAAGAAATTAAGTATTTGGGTACTTCCTCTCTTCTTCTCTTTCTAGTTTTTCCCCTATCGAACTAATTGGTTTCATTCAAAAACTGCCGTGGACCCCTAAATGTGGCTAAATGAGTGATTAGTGGGAGGAAATATGAGAAAGCTTTTAATGGGAGCCAGGAATTTAAGACTTGTATTTCATTCCAATTCCAAAAAAAACTTTGACATTTGAGTAAGCCAAAATTAAGCCAAAAGGAAAAGTAAGCCAAAATTATCATGACATTTGAGTTAGATAGAGAAGGTCCGGTATGGGGAAGAAGAGAACAGAACATATAACATCTCGAGAGATGTTTTCTGTGTTAATGTTTTATAACTGTATATAAAATGTATAGGGATTTTTAGGTGGGTGGTTAAATTAGCTATTTGCTTGGTTGCATGGGTTATAGGTAGATTTTTAGCCTCTAACTCTGGGTGAATAGATATCATATCTATTAGGTGCACATGTACAAATAGATAGTGAAATATGGGCTTTTAATGGGAGCCAAGAAATGTTTCTCATGTGTTACTTTAATTTGTTTTTTGGGCTCTCCGTTTTTTCTGTTGATTATTTTTGTATGATTCAATAGAATAGCTTATAGTGAGAAAGTTTTTCCAATTCAGTTGATTAAACTGACATCCAATCTTAGAATATTTGATTTTTGCTCTTCCAATTCAGTTGATTAAACGAATAATATAAAATCTGAATTCTCCTGTTTCTTCAAGATTTTACTCTTTCAAGATTTCATTCTAAATTTACTTTCTTAGTTTGCTATTGAGGCAATTCTTTAGGTCCATTTACAAATGTTTCTCTTGCTGTATCGAAGACATGGAAAGGAAATATATGATAATTTCCAAGGATTAGGCTTTGGAGTTTGGATCTTAATATAAATGTGGAAGTGTTTGTTTCTCTTTTGTTATTAAATAATGGATTAAAACATCAATTTCTAAAACTTACTCAACTGCTCAACTGAGTTTTTTGTCAAATGCTATGGTTGCTGCAACCTATCTTATTTTAACTGAGTCCTTACTTATATTTTGTTCGTTTAGAATTGCACGATCCACAAATCACTTCATTTCATCTTATTTTACCTTGTAAAAAAGGTGCTTCATTTTTAACATTCACAATTTTGTGGTATTATTTTTTAATCTTTGCTTTGAATATGTGTGTGAATCATTAACTAGTCTGGATTTACTAGTAAATGATATAGTATGTAAATCTAGTATAGTATGTAAATCTGTGGATGTATTTACCTAATAATCTGATGACTGAGTTATTGCCCACGGCATCTCTGTCGTTGTGGGCCTTGTTGGCACATATTGGAATCTTTAGTGTGAATGAAGAGAACCATACTATGGGAAATTGGGAATGGCCATTTTCTATAATCCTTGGTATAAATACTATAACATAAAGCACCATGAAAGTGAGTGGAATGAATGCCTTGCTATGTATTTAGATCCTAACAACAAACATTGGATTATGAATGAGGTCGTTGATAGAAAGAAAAAAGAAGAAGAGAAGTTTGGTAGGATGAGGTACGGTTAGGCCCCTCTTAAGTAATTTTCCAACAGGGAGAGGCTTTGGACATGCCCAAATATGGGCGCCACATTTGACATTCGGTTGCCCACTTGCCCCCCGATGTCTCTATTTCATATTTGCTATTCAAATAGCTAACCAGCGATATGATATTTAGGATTACTCATTTGTGACCAAAAAAAAAATAAGGCAGAGTAGTGTGTATGATTGTAAGGTTCATGAGCTCTTTGAATAAGTGAGCTTGAATCCTTAAAATATATATATTGTGAAATTATCCAATCCTTCAATCCTTTCAATCAATTAATTTAATCTCATAATGACTTTTCTATGAGAAGGTCCAGGGTCAAATATTTATAAAAAAAAAAATTGTGAAGATATTATGTAGTTGTCTAGGGTAATTTTGTCAAATGATGTGCATCGTTTTATAGTTGTCCATTTTAAGGTCCTTAATCTCCATCATTTTGGTTGGAGTTTGGATATTTGACATTTTGTGCAGAAAAGCACAAAGCTTCAAATCCAAGCATCAAATCTATAGTGATTGTAGCTAGCTATATATATATGGTTCCTTAATATGATAGAAAGCCTTGTATTTTCCTCATCCCTCATCTTGATAATTTAGCAAAGAAAGAGAAAGAAATAAGCGTTGGCCTTGACTCATCTTGAGCTTCCAAACTTCCAAGTGATGAGAGATTGAAAGCATTGTTAAAAGCTGGAAATCCAGAGCATCACAAGTTGGAAATACAGGCTACAATGAAGTTTTTTCCTTATGTTTTTTATGGCATTGAACGCCTATTTGCGATCGCATCAAGCCTACGATCGATCGCAGAGTACTCTGATTCTCAGTTTGAGCTTCTAATCCTGCGATCGATCGCAGTTTGCTCTGATTCTCGCATTGAGCTTCTGATCCTGTTGTTGATCGCAGTTTGCTCTGATTCTCACATTGAGCTTTTGATCCTGCGATCGATCGCAGTTTGCTCTGATTCTCACCTTGAGCTTCTGGTACTGCGATCGATCCCGAGATCGATTGCACGTGCCCTATACTCGATCCCCTAAGGACAAGCTTTAACATATATAAACACATATACTTTTGTGGTTCCATTAAACCTATCTTCTTCTCTTGTAGTTGTATTAAACCTTGCTTCTTCTCTTATTACTTTTAGATTAGTATTAAGTCTTATTCTTATATTAGGATTATGTTATTAATTTTCTACTTCACATCTACTTCTGTTATCAAAGTTGGTATGGATTATGATTGTATTGTCTTTCCTATTTAAGTTCAATAAGGAAGCAGCACAGTAAACTTGAAACAAGACAACATTCTATAATAAATATCAAACCTAACAACAATACTAAAAAAATGTAATATTGTCATTGAGCTAAACTAGTAAATAAATTACAAATAGAAATTTGTTCTAAACTAGTAACCCACTTCTAGAATATTTTGTTAGGTAACATCGCATTGCGCTAGCATCATTTCGTGTATATTTGTTCTAAACTAGTAACCCACTTCTAGAATTCTCTCATTACCCATGCTCCTTTTAAACGTTCCCTCCCTTAATATTTGAGAACAGACCTCTCATTTAATTTTATTAATTCTTAAGAATATGATCTTCTAATTCCCTTGTGTGCGTACATGTACGTAACGAATAACCTCTAATAGGGACATCAATATGGATAGGAGTTGGATGCGGGAAAGTACTCGATGTTCAGAGCGATTTCAAAAAGGTGTGGAAGAATTCATGGGAATGGCAGTTAAATCAGTTGATTCACGTGATATGACAAAGTGTCCATGCCGTGATTGTGCAAATCGATATTATTCTCATATTAGCGAGGTGAAGGGCCACTTGTATATGAATGGATTTACTCCGACGTACACTAGATGGATATTTCACGGGGAAGAAGATCATCTTAGGGAAAACACTTCTACAAACATGCATACACATACAAGTGAAATGATGGAGGAGGTTGATGCAGTTGAAGAATTGTTAGACGATGTATGTATGGGGACATTTGTTGATGCTAACATCGGAGAATCCTCTACTTCACAGGGCCCCACAACTGATAATCACGAACAAACAAGCTCCTTCTACCAATTTTGGGAAGATAGTTTACGAGAACTTTATCCAGGCTGCAAGAAATTTACACAAATTGCTTTTATACTGAAGATGCTTCATATAAAGGCGTTCTGCAACATGAGTAACAAGGCGTTTGATATGATGATTGACTTGATAAAGACGGCCCTCCCAGATGGAGAGACATTGCCACGCTCGTATAGAGAAGCAATACAGTTTAGGCGACACTTGGGATTCGGTTACGATAAGATACACGCATGCAAGAATGGTTGTGTGCTTTTTTGGAAAGAACATGCAGATAAAGTGGTATGCCCAAAGTGCTACAATTCAAGATGGATTGATGGAAAAGGCAGAAAAAGTAATATTCCTCAAAAGGTCTTACGGTATTTTCCAATAAAATCGAGGTTACAACGGTTGTTTATGACAAAAGAAATGGCCAAGGAAATGCGGTGGCACAAAGAAGGTCGAGAAGATGATGGCAATACTCTCAGACACCCCGCCGATTCTATTGTATGGAAAGAGTTTGATAAAAGACATGAGTGGTTTGCAAGTGATTCCCGCAACGTGCGGCTTGGCTTAGCAAGTGATGGTTTCAACCCATATGGTAATATGAGTACAACACATAGCATATGGGCAGTAATGTTAACGATGTACAATCTCCCTCCGTGGAAGTGTATGAAGAGTCCAAATTTGATGTTGCCCCTTATTATCCCAGGGCTTTCAGATCCTGGAAAGAATATTGATGTATATTTGCGGCCATTGGTTGATGACTTGAAAGATTTATGGAATGAAGGCATACGCGTGTACGATGCATCAAAGAAAGAGACATTTCAATTGCATGCGACATTACTATGGACTATAAATGATTTTCCCGCATATGAAAAATTATCTGGGTGGTCTACAATTGGAAAGCTTGCATGTCCAGTATGTAATAAGGATACATCGTTCAGGTATTTGAAGTATGGGCATAAGGTGTGCTTCATGTGTCATCGTCGGTGGCTTCCTCAAGAGCATCCATGGCGCAAAAGAGGAGATTTGTTTGATGGTACAGAGGAGCATAGATTGCAACCTGAAGAATTGTCTGGAAGTCAATTGTTGAAACAGCTAAGAGATGCTGAGGGTTTGCAATTTGGAAAAACAAGCGGGAGAAAGAGAAAGTACACAGATGTTGTGTTGAATTGGAAGAAGAGAAGTATTTTCTTTGAGTTGCCTTACTGATCAAGCTTGAAACTACGTCATAATTTAGATGTAATGCATATTGAGAAGAACATATGTGAAAGTATCTTAGGTACGTTGATGAATATCGATGGGAAGACCAAGGACACAGTCAAGGCACGAAGAGATTTACAGTTGATGGGTATACGTAAAAAATTGCATGTGAAGCCAAAGGGTGAAACTTATAGGATGCCACTTGCGAAGTACACCTTGACAAGAGATGAGAAGAAGAGTTTATGTGAGTGGTTGAAAGGTGTTAAATTTCCTGACGGGTATGCATCTAACATTGGTCGATGTGTGAACAAGCTTCCTGGTAAAATTTCGAGTATGAAAAGCCACGATTGTCATGTCTTCTTACAGCGCTTGCTTCTTGTTGCAATTCGAAATTTCTCTACGTCGGAAATACGAACAACATTGACCGAGTTCAGTACATTTTTTACGCAGTTATGTGCATGGACGTTGAAAGTTGATATCCTAAAACAAATGAAAGTTGACATTGTAATAATTTTATGCAAAATGGAAAAAATATTTCTGCCAGCTTTTTTTGATGTTATGATCCATCTAGCACTTCATTTACCTCGGGAGGCCGAGCTTGCTGGTCCTGTATAAAACCGTTGGATGTATCCGTTCGAAAGAGAACTTGGAAGATATAAGAAGTGGACGCGTAACAAAGCGTGTCCAGAGGGGTCTATTGTCGAGTGTTACTTAGCTGAGGAGAGCTTGACCTTCTGTTCCAGGTATCTTCGGGGGATTGAGACAAGATGGAACCGTGAATGGAGAAATGTTGACGTTGATGTTGTAAAAATGAGCCAGCGCTTGGATGTGTTCTCCCAACGAGTTCGGCCGTTAGGAGCAGCTAAATTAGTAACACTAGATGCTAATGATTTTGTTAGGGCACGATGGTATGTGCTTACCAACTGTAACGAAACGGCTTCATATTTGGAGTAAGTTTAGTAATGGCCTTTGTGTTTTACTTGTTACGACATGTTATAATTGTAGGGTTGATGATCATTTACCAATACGTTTATTTTTCATGCAGTGAACATTATAATATGATCAAAAGAGAGGGTGGCCGTGACATTGATAAAAAGCATGAGGCTAACTTTGAACGTTGGTTCCATAAACGTTTATACAATAGTGGGCGTACTGCAGACAATGACTCAAAACAATTATATGATCTTGCATGTGGGCTTGATCGTCATGTTAAATCGTATAGAGGTTGCATCGTGAATGGGGTTAGGTATCACACGAAAGAATGTGCAGAAACTCATACTACCCAGAACAGTGGTGTTTCTGTTTCAGGTGAGGACGAAACCTCAATAACGGAGTATTATGGTGAGTTAAAAAATATTCTAGAGTTACGTTACCCTGGCCAAAATCTCGTGTACTTGTTTGAGTGCGATTGGTGGGACACTGGGAGTGCAACAGGAGTACGAATGGACCAAGGCTTCACGATTGTGAATACTTCTCGTAAATGGTGTGAATCCGACCCATTCATCTTAGCATGTCAAGCTTCGCAAGTGTTTTACTTGGATGATCTCAAATTGGGTGGTAATTGGAAAGTGGTGCAGAAGTGGATCAATAGAGACATCTATGATATTCCAACAGTACAAAAAGGAGATAGTACAAAAGATGACCAAAGACTCAGTGATGACGTATACCAGGAAGGTGAATGTGTTGGGGGTAATATGGTCTTTGTTGATGAAGCGAATGTTGAAGCCTCCACTCAATTAAGTAGAGATGATGCGATAATAGCAATTGACGAATTATATATTCAACTTGATGCAAGCATGTTTGCCAACAATAACTTGCCAGACGAGGACCATGATACAAACTTTGATGAGGAAGAGGAGTTATGTAGCGACAACGATATAGACTCTGAACACGAAGAGGACTCTGAACACGAAGAGGACTCTGAACACGAACAATCATCTTCAAGTAACAGTGATACAGATTCTGAATATGAATCTGATGATGAAATGTGTTGAACACTAGCATGATTATTATATGTTTGTCAAAAATATTGAACATGCTATATGGTTATAAATTGACTAATAGAATTTTGTGGTTTTTGACTTGTTAGCAGATTGATTATAACAATGACAACAACAGGACGCAAACGTGTCCCAGCAGCAAGAGGCCGAGGCCGAGGCCCAGGTCAAGGTCGGGGCCTTATTGACGAGCATGAGAGTCCGACTCTCAATTCTAGGTTTGGTGATACAGATATGCAAGTGTCGCCCTCTCCCCCCCTCCTCCTCGAGTCAGTGGATGGGCATCCTTCGCATGAGTCTAATAATCCTATTCACTTAGTGGCAGGATTGGATTCACAGGGAGCCGCCCCTACTGCATCTTGTAAGTTCATGAATTTTATGTTTATGAACTGTTATTTTTGTATTATTTTGGTTTGTTATAGACATTTGACAATATACTTTTCCAAATATAACTTACTACGTTACCATGTTTTGCGTAACAGCTACCACGTCTGTCAGAAGTGTAAGGGGTAAGGCAAAGTGTAAGAAGTTGAGTGACCACGTACTTAAGA
Organism: Corylus avellana; assembly: GCF_965113065.1. Lineage (NCBI taxonomy): Eukaryota > Viridiplantae > Streptophyta > Magnoliopsida > Fagales > Betulaceae > Corylus > Corylus avellana. The sequence goes on along the minus strand of NC_142493.1, from coordinate 6,481,726 downwards.
ATGGTCCCTTAGTGCTAAACATCCCGAATAGACACCGGGCACCTGTAGGTGAGAATGCATCATGGTTTGCAAGCAAGATTGGGGAGATTATTCGTAACATGTGCGAACTCCATCACGGTGAATGGAAAAAGGTCCCAGCTGAAGAAAAGAGCAAGTTGTTATTTCATGTTTAGGTATGAATATCAATGTAATGTTTAATAATATGTTTCGTATGGAAAATTAATGTGACACATTTTTTACCATTGTTTTCTTATCTATTATGTATCAGTCAAACTTCGCACTGAATATGGAACGATACGAGCACATCAAAGATGTTGAACATAAATTGGGTTGTGCATATGCTAGGCTTCGTTCGAACTTGTATAGGGATCATTACAAGAAATATTTTGACGGCATTGATAAAGACGATGATGAGGGGATTGCCAAGGCTAAGGCTATTGGGAGGGAAAACGTGCCAGCAGGGTATGGTCCTCAACAATGGAACCTAATATGTGACTCATTTGATGGCGGTAAATGGAAGGTAAATATATATTATTATACTGATTAGAATATTCAAATTGATATAATTTGCATGCACTTGAAGACATTTTATGAATAATTGTGTTTTTTTTTTTCTTTCCAAATTTCATAGAAAAAGTCTGAACGAAATATAAAAAACAGAAGCAAATTGGAAACAAAGCACACAGCTGGGACTTGTTCATTTGTCAACGTCATTTACAAAAAGGTAAGTATCTCGTACCATAATTTAATGAAAGTAACGTTATTTAGTGTAAACTTTGATTATATATATTATGTGTAGGAACAAGAAACAAAAGTGAAGCCTAATCCTGTTGAACTATATAAGGTTACCCATACAAGAAAAAATGATAAATAGTTTGTGAACGACAAATGCAAAAGTCTATATGTAAGTAACTGTTTACGCTCCGATCATTAAGTTGATTAGTGAAGAACATGAATAGTAAACTTGCATGAAGTATATGTTAAACTAAGGCCAACTATGACTTGTGCAGCTTCAAAAGCAAGAATTAACAACCAGTGAGGCCTTAGAGGAAGGCAATGTGGAGGGAACAAGTGTGGATGACCGAATGCAAGAAATAGTCACACAAGTACTAGGGGGCCAACGAGCTGGGCACGTTAGAGGAATGGGATGCAGTCTTATTCCTACCCCTTTAAGAACTTCATCTCAAGCGTTCACCCACTTCGACAACCACGATGAGTGTAGGAAAAGACAAGAAGATACTCAAAGCGAGCTTCAACAGACTAGAATCGAACTTCATCAGTACAGGGAGAATTTGCAAGCCAACGTTGAGGAAACGAACAAATTGAAAGCCACTGTTGAGTTCTTAATGTCACGTATTGGAGGATTAATGAAACTCCACCTATGCATTAATTTTACAAAAACACACATACTAAGTAATCGTTAAAAAGCTTATTGATCATTATATGAAATTTTATTCTCTTAGGTCTGGAGGGAGCTTGCTTGGAGGTGCATCAAGTGAAGCCAACAATTGAGGGAGCTTTGGAATAACTTTATTTAGGATGTACTCTTTGATAGCATCTATTTGTGATATATTTTTTGATACTATGTATTTGGATAGTTGTTGGTACTTTCTATTTGCTAATGTGTATTTGACTATTTGTTGATCGTGATCTGTTTGGTAATGTATATTTGTTGGTACTTTTTATTTGGTTTATATTATATTAAGATATTCGCAAAATTTTTGGTTCAACAACTTTTGAGTTAGTAAATCTCCCTTGACATGGTTATCAAGGTTAAAGAACTTTGAGTAAACAATGTAAGGGAGTAATAATATCTTTCTAAATTTTATTTTTAAGTGTATGCAGGATGACAAGAGTACAAGAAAGTTAAACCACCCAAGCAGGTTCTCGCTTTAATATATTTCATGAAGAAACACATTTTTAGTATCTCTTTCTCTATCATTTTGGGTTTCATTTTCATTGTCTTTGATATTATATATTGGTTCATTGTGGTAGATTACTCAAATTGCTTATGAGGATGAATTGGCAAGGAAGAGGATGCAGATAAGTACTTTATTTTGGGTTTTGGAATTTTGCTGCCCATGGATTGTAAAACATATATTTAATAGTTTTCTCCCTTGGTAGGTTTGGTTAATGGGGCAGTTCTCACATATTTTTTATGATTTTGATGAGGTTAGTCATTTTGAGTTATGTTTCTTGTGGGCATTTAGATTAGTTTGATTATTTCATATATTAATTGATTCATCAAACAATGTTGTTGTGTACTTAAACATAAATGCAATGTTTCTTATAGAGGTACTATACGTGCATTTTATTTGCCCATGCATGGAGTTATGTTTCTCCGGATAAGTTTTCCTGCTGAATTCTTTTAGTGTTGGTTTCTTCATAGTGAACTTTTTTTTTGTTTTGCCTCAATCTTGTTATTAGGCACACAGTGCTTATCATGGTGTTGGCATTGTGAAATTGATGGGCCGTAGCAGTAGATATATAGCTATGCATGCATCCCTAGCTAGTGGACAAATTGACATATGTTTGATTCATGAGGTACTTATTACTAGCAATTAATTGGATAGTTATCTTTGTGAGCTGTTACTGATTCTACTGATATGCACATCTAAGGTATCTTTTAATTTGCACGAGCCTTATGGTGTTTTGAGTCATCTGAAATACCTGATTGAGACAAAGAGTTCGGCTGTTATTTGTGTCGCAGAGGGAGCACGGCAGGTGAGTTACGTAAGGAATTTATATTTTCGCTTTTGGGTTGAATACTATTAATTGATCAGGTGATTTAAATTGTGCAGTTCTTTTTTGGTTTCATGAAATACTGTGAAAAACTACCTGTGTTCATTTCATTGCATTGCATAGATCTTATAACTTCTTCATTATATTTTTCCCCAAGATGAAGAGTAAAATTCAGTATGTCATTGTTTTTTGATGCAGAATTTTCTTCAGAAAACTAATGCTAAAGATGCGTCTGGGAACATTGTATTTGGAGATTTTGGTGTCCACATTCAACAAGAGGTTGGTGGTTGTATTTTGACTAATTTCATGTGGTCTTCATCTCTCCATGACTCTTGAGACAAGTTAAGTGGGTTGATAAATAATGAGCTGACTGAAAGTCTAATTTTTAACATCAGTTGATATGTGTTGCATGGATAAGAATGGACTGCAGTTTGGCCTCTTAGTTGTCATTTGTCAGAGTTACAAATATGATATATTTAAGCCTTCAAGATCTTACTCTATTAGTGACTCTTTTAGCTAAGACTAGTCAGTTGACTTTTGATGTTATTTGTGTGAATTGTTCTTCACTTGAACTGGAAATCATTAGAAAACCTACTGATGCTGCGATCGATCGCACTCCAAGTGCGATCGATCCCAAAATTTCGAAAACCTACTGATGCTGCGATCGATCGCACTTGGAGTGCGATCGATCCCAAAATTTCGAAAACCTACTGATGCTGCGATCGATCGCACTTGGAGTGCGATCGATCGCAAATTTCTGAAAACCTACTGATGCTGCGATCGATCGCACTCCAAGTGCGATCGATCCCAAAATTTCGAAAACCTACTGATGCTACGATCGATCGCACTCCAAGTGCGATCGATTGCCAAATTTTGAAAACCTACTGATGCTACGATCGATCGCAGTTTTTTTTTTTTTTTTTTTTTTTGATTTTTTAGGACCATTAGGGTCGACATTTGTGGACCCTAATGGTCAACTATCAGCGTCCACTTCAAAAGTGGACGCTGATAGTCAATTTTTTTTTTAATATTTTTGGACCATTATTTGTGGACGCTAATGGTCGACTATTAGCGTCGACTAATTCTTTTGTGTACATCATCTTTAGAGTCAAAACATGCGTCTTTTAGGGTCGATAAAGTGGACGCTAAAAGTCATCATTAGGGTCGACTCTAAGTGGACGCTGATAGTTAGTTTTTTTATTTTTTATTTTTTAGGACTATTAGCGTCCACAAAAGTGGACGCTAATGGTCAACTGTCAGCGTCCACTTTGATTTGGATGCTAATAGTTATTATTATTATTTTTTTAAAAGGGCCATTAGGGTCCATAAAGTCGACCCTAATGGTTAACTAAAATTGGACTAATGCTTGACTATTAGGGTCGACTTTCGCTTCCGTTTACATCATCTTTAGGGTCCAAACATTGCGACTTTTAGGGGCGATAAAGTGGACACTAAAAGTGATCATTAGGGTCGACTTTTAAGTGGACCCTGATAATCAGACATTTGATCATTAGGGTCGGACTATTAGCATCGACACCTTTAGGGTCGAAAAGTGGACGCTGTTGCCAACAGCGTCCACTTTAGGACCTTTAAGGGCGACTTTAAGTCGCCCCTAAAGACCTAATTTCTTGTAGTGTCATCAAAATCTCCACCTAACTTTGGGTCTACTGCTTCAAGTATCTTTCTTATTCCATAGAGCTCCCAAACCCACTCCACCATAACTACTTGATTTTCAAGGGTGTTGAGCTTGATTGGTTTTCTTCCACAAGCAATCTCTAGAGCGACAATTCCGAAACTATAGACATCTGACTCCTTACTAGCCTTTCCGGTTGTAACACATTCTGGAGCCATGTAGCCCATGGTGCCAGCCACAACAGTGGTTTGTGACCTTTTTAGGTGGTCCACAAGCCTAGCTAGTCCAAAATCCCCAAGCTTGGTATTAAAGTTTGAATCAAGCATAATGTTGCTTGATTTTATATCCCTATGCACCACGCATTGCTCCCATTCTTCATGCAAGTAAAGCAATGCCAACGCCAATCCTTGAGCAATGTTGTACCTCATTGCCCATATCAATAAGTTTTCTTCTCTAAAAAGATGTGAATCTAAGCTTCCATTGGGCATGAACTCATAAACAAGTAAGAGTTCTCCTCTTTCATGGCACCAACCAATAAGCTGAACCAAATTCTTATGTCTCAATTGACTAATAATTTTTACTTCTGATGCGTACTCCTTTATTCCCTGTTTAGACCCTTTTGACACCCTCTTAACAGCAACAAAGGTGTTTTGAGTCCCTTAAAAATCCTTTATAAACCCCACCAAATCCACCTTGACCTAGCTTCTCTTCATCATTGAAATTATTGGTGGCACAAGCCAATTCATTAAATAAGAACCTCTTTGGTCCTATTCCCTTTTGAAATTCTTCATCCATGCACCTATCAAGGGCAAGTTCCTCATCTGTGCGCCTCCTATTCCTCTTCTTCCACAAGCCCAAAAGAATTAAAGCCAACCCACCAACCAAAAAAGGTCCACCGACACCCAACCCGATGGCTAATCCTAAGTTGTTCTTTTTCCTTTGGTTGGTTACAACATCTTTCAAACTTGAACTAAAATCCCATGTGTGAACTGTATAGATTGCAGAAGAACCTCCTGTTGCGGCTGAGAATCCAAAAGTTACCCATTCAGGTAGGTGATCTCTCAAATCAATAATATAATAAAGGGATTGCCATTCAGTAGCATTGTTTATGAGACCAGTGCAGACAACACTCAAATTATGAGAAATAGAATTATAACTAATCCGAGCTTCATTAATTCTCCCCTCAATAATTGAATAATTACCCCCCCGCCATGACACATTAGCTACAGATAACATGGAGTTTATATCAATACCTACATGTTCGCCAAGCGGATCCCATAGCTTTGTAACGGGGTCAATGTTTGAAAAGATGTCAAACTCCACAGCGACGAAAGGATTGTCCGTCGAGTTTAGTGGCTCGTGATCGTTAGTGAGACCCATAGCGCCACCTTCATCGACATCAGGAGGAATTATTGACCCATTAGGTGCTAGGAAGAAGGCAAGCCCATCTCCATAATTACTTTTCTCTTGAGAATCGATGACAAAGGTAAAATTTGTACTGAAATCTGTGAGATTTCTGGATGCCTTGTCCCACAAGTGCATAGGACTAGAATACGTGGCTCGACCTACAACATTTGTTATGGCCTTGTTGCCGGTGAGTTGGATGATTTGATCTTTGGGGAAAGCTCTCTCATATTTTATACGGGTGTCACCGGAAGTGAAATTGGGGAAGCGGAAGTTTAAAGCACTTGTAAATGGGCTTGGTTCTGAGAAGAAGCCGGTGATGATTAAGAGATAAAAGAGGATTAGGGGCTTTGGAAATGGGAAATGTTTGATTTTGAACATGTAAAAAGCCATGAGTATTGGAACAATTGGAAGCTGGGAGGTTGGGTTTGATAAGAAATTGCAGATTGAAATATGAAGAGCTAAAAACAGATGATTATATATAATCAGGTTTGATAATAGGCTGAAACGGTCAAGTCGTAGATTACGTATATATGCAGTCCGGCGGAGTGCGTGTGAGAAAGTCCTGCATGACAATTCAAAAAGATAAATGTCAAATTGAATGTTTCAGAATGTGTAGATGGTAGGTAATGAAATCGTCAAAATAATGCAAAGGGCTCATTAATCTTCCGACTTGAGAAGCCATGCATTTGTGTACAGTACTCTATCTCGATGGTAGATCGAGCAAAATTTACCCACATAGCTGTATAAGGATTATTGCAAGAGGCAGGATTATGTATAATGGGTCATGTACACATACAATAAAACTCTGAAAAAATCTGAATGGGCCTTTCGATCACAACATAGCTCTTCAATAAATAAGTTGGAGTAAAGTCGATATATCTCACTCAAACTACTACTCAATTGACAATGTCTTCTCTAAACTTTTAATCGTGATAATGCCCCCCAAACTATCAAAACATTGTCAATAACTCAATGTCCCCCCAATGATGAAACTACCCTTAGTAATTTTATTTTATTTTATTTTATTTTTTAAATACTAAAACTTCTAGAAAAAACCTAAAACTAAAATAAATAAATAAATCCAAGGAGTGGCCAGATTAAAAAAAAAAAAAAAAAAAAAAAAAATCCTCTTTATAAGAAAAAAAAAAAAAAAGTCGATTGTTTTAATAAAAATTGAAAATGTTCGTTTTTTATAAATTTTTTTAAATAAAAAATTCTGTTTTTAAAAAATTTTGTTAAAACATTATTTAAATTTTTTTTTTTTTTTTAATTTCAGTTTCAAAAAAAAAAAAAATCGTTTATAAAAAATTGTTTTTTTTTAATTAAAAATTTTCTTTTAAAAAAATATTAATTTTTTTCAATTAAAATTTTTGTTTTAAATTTTTTTTTTTCAAATTTATAGGGGTATTTTTGTCTTATTGAGAACTTATAGGGGTATTTTTATCTTTTTGCTAGCCTTGGGGGACATTGACAATGTTTTGGTAATTTAGGAGAACATAGTCACAATTAAAAGTTTGAGGAAGACATTGTCAATTGGATGGTAGTTTGAGGGGGGTATCTCAACCTTCCCCAATAAGTTTTTTTGATTTTTTGAGCCCAAACTTACAAGCTCCTTGGCTAGCCATCAAATATTCCAATAAAAAATAATAAATAATCCCCCTAAAAAAATCTTAAATAAAGTGGCCGCTTAAAACATGACACGTTTTAGCTAAATTTATAGGTTATTTAGGTGCTTTATTTTTTGGATATGAGCAGGTGATTAGATGAAAGCAAATACCAAGTCCCTCTAAAATGAGGCTTAAGTTGGGGTAGACAGATTAACAGTTTACCACCTACTAACTACTTATCGACCGCCACAGAACCGTCACTGACTTCTGGCGATCGATACCCAGAATAAAAATAATGTTCCGATATCAGTTCATTTTGGTAGGCGATAAAAAAACATTTTGTCGGTTAAGCGACCATTAAATAACTTAACCGACCACCTATTAACTGACTAACCAATTAACCAAAAAAGTAAAAAATATTCATTTTTAGTATGAAGTCGGTTAATTTTCACCGGTTTTCATGAATCGGTTGGCGAAAATGCCCCTACCAATACCCACCCCTACCCCTAGGCTTAAGGAAGGTCAAAAATACCAAACTAACGGTTATTATGCGGTGTAGTTAAGATTTTCAATAACCGCTAACCAACGGTTATTTTAAAACTCCTAACCGCTTAAGGTAGAGGAGATGTGGCTGTTGCGGTTGGCAGTCAAATGCATTAATCGCTAACCGCAACCGCTTGTACACCCCTAATAATTGGTATGGGGTATAAATAATTGAAAACAACCATTTGATTTAATGAGATATAAATTTTTCATATTAAATATTGTAATGCGATATAGTGCCTTGGGTAATTACTAGGTTGAGATTTGCTTAGTCGAAGAATTAGCAAGAGTTCTTGGTTCATTAGGAGCCGTTTGGAGAAGTTTTTGGGGGTGTTTTAACACTGACTGAACCTTCACCAGAAAGACCACCGAACGTTCGCTACCTAAACTAAGAAACCACTGGGTAAAACTGTACGCCGAACATTCGCTAAGGAACCACACCAAATGTTCGTTGACCAAACTTTGAGCCGTTGGGTAATGATTAGACGTATGCCTGCAACCTTAAAACACTATACACACAGTACACCAAACATTTAGCCATGGACCACCGAATATTCATTGCACTGCAGACTATTATAACAGCATCCTCAGCTTTTCTAAACTTATAAATACCCCCTCTCATGCCCTTCTAAACCCCATTCTGCCTTCTGAGCCATAGATAAACTCTACTTGAGTGGTTGGTGAGTTTGAGAGATGGATGAGAGCTTTTGTTGGAGGTCTTGCTCAAGAGAGGTAACCTTCTTGTTCTAACTCGTGTTTTACTTAGTTAACATTCTGTTTAAACAGTATTCCATAAGTTTGGTTGTTGTTTTTGAAGTTGTATTGTCATTCTAGGTTTTAATCTCGATTCTAGCTTGATTTAGCATTTCGTTATTAATTAGCATATTTTATTTTGCATGGTGATGTTACTTTGAGCTACAGTATGTTAGAAACCTTTCTTGTAGCTTTAGAACCTGCTAAGATATGATCAGAAGCTAGTTTGGTTGAGATGTGTTTTCTGCCCAACAAGAGAATGTTCTCTGGCCAGGCAAAACCGCTGTTTTTTAAGTTTTAGGGCTAGGGTTTGTTTTAGCTCTAGGACTAATAATAGGCATTTTCACATATTTGAGGAGTATAGACCAATCGAAGTTATTTTTGGAAGGATAATACAACCTGGGTGAGTACAAACTCACATGGATGCTTGCCGTTATTTTTTCGCATTGCACGGTTATTTTGTGTACCAAATATACATTTTTACAATTCTCATGAAATACATTTTGATATGCTATGAACTTTGCTTTGTGAAAATATGTTGCTTAAATAAGATAATGAATATGGTGAGATTTGTAATAGCATACATGTGAAAGACGGATAAGACTAATTGCATCCTATGACATGGTATACCGATATGTGCGGGATAACAGCCTTGGGCTTACAATACATGTTAATTCTATAGTCAAAAGTGTGAGTTTTTTTATATGGATCTTCGATCCAATGGTTGTTTCATGACCGGAGTAGCCATGATTAGTGGGTCACTACAAGACATATATTATTAATAGTTTGAGCCACCTGAGGTCAGATTCGGTCGGGCTGCTAGGATTATGAATGATAGCATATAATGATTGGGGCATCGGCATTGTATTACAAGTCCCTTGGTACAGCACCAACCTTGCGGAGAATAGGTAATACCTCAGATAGACCACACAGTTTGAACTATCACTCAATTCTCATAATTATAACATATATTATAGTTATACTGCATCCATGAATAATTGTCATGTCATAATGATGCATAAATTTATCAACAACTGAGTTCATCATTCAAATGGCATAAGCATTGTGTCAATTTTTACTCACTAAGTCGTCGGACTTACCCTTGTATTCTTTTTCCTCATATTATGAAAATATATGTTGTCATAGCTAGTTTAGTGGATGATAGACTCGGGGAGCCAATAAGTGGTGGCAAAGGACTTGATTCAAGTCATTTTTGAGAATTTGGACCCGGCATAGCTCAAATCCCTATGGGATGCTTGAAGAACTACCCGACAAGAGTTGATCGGGATTGTGATTATGTTATCTTTGGTTCAGCTTAGGTGTTGATGCTATTTTAGAACAACCACTAGAAGTCTGTATTATTATTTTGATGATCATTTTTTGACTCATACATTTAGAGATCCAGTTATGTTATGATGCTTTATTATTATTATGGTTTAAATTTATTGCTATCTTTGTCCATTAGTTACAAGTCTTCTGCTGTAGTCTCTAGGGGTGCAAAGGCGGGCGGTTTTTAACCGCCCGCTAACCGCTAACCGCTATAACCGCCAACCGCCTAACCGCCTAACCGTTTAACCGCATTAACCGCTAACCGCCTAACCGCCATAACCGCCTAGCGGTTAGTGGTTAGCGGTTATTGGGTCTACTAACCGTAACCGCTAACCGCTAACCGCCTTTTTATATAATATATTTTTATAATTATACATATAACATAATCACTTGATCATTAAATCACAATTTTTTTAAAAAATAATTAAATCACAATTTGAGTATTAATATATTATCACTATAATTTATATGATTATATCATATAATCACTTGATCATTAAATCACAATTTTTTTTAAAAAATAATTAAATCACAATTTGAGTATTAATATATTATCACTATAATTTATATGATTATATCACATGAGATTGATTATTAAATCATTTGATTATATAATAACAAATTATACATATATAATATGACATAACTCATAAGTATACTAATTCATACTAATACAACAATTAAATATCTAGAGACTTATTTCCAATGTATGTTATAAACCTATAAGTCTATATAAGTCTACATATGTATATGAATAATATAAATGTATAATATCAATAGTTAATCATATGATTCAATGACAATTCAAATACTTTATTCAAGACTTCAAGTGAATCATATTATTAATGTACAATGATGATATGATTCGTATAATATCAAATTAAGTAATTGACATTGGATTAAACAATGACCAATGTGTTACTTATAAACATAATTTAAGTATTAATGTATTATCATTATAATTTTAGTAATTTATATATTATCACTATAATTGATATGATTATATCACATGATGACTTGATCATTAAATCATATGATTATATAATAATAAATAATACATATTATGACATAACTCATAAGTCATAAGTCTACAAGTTAATCATATGATTCATGTACAATGATAATCACAATTGATTCAATTGAATTAAACAATATGTTACTTATAACTACAAGTCTACAATTTAATTAAAGCATTATTAGATACTTTAGGAATTTAGGATTTAGGAGTTTGAACATTACCATTTACCATTAGATATTAAGTTCAATTCAAAGAAAAAAGATTATAAGTAAATATGATAAGAATTTAAATAATTAATCATATGAATCATATGATATAATTTAATGAGACTATATGATTATATAATATCAAATTAAGTAATTGACATTAGATTCAACAATGTGTTACTTATAATCACAATTGAAGTATTAATGTATTTTTTGAACATTTTTTAGAAAAAGAAATTTAACCATTTTTTGAAAGAAAAAAAAAAGAAAATTAACAATTTTGAACAATTTTGAATTATATATATATATATATATATATATATATATATATATATATATATATATATATAATTGCTTATAGTTATATTATATGCATATTGAATAATATAAATGTATAAGATAAATATTTAACTATATGATCCAATTACAATTCCAATACTTAATCAATTATTCATGTACAATGACAATGACAATGTGATTCATATAATATCAAATTAAGTAATTGACATTGGATTAAACAATGTGTTACTTATAACTACAATTGAAGTATTTTTGTTTGTTTGTAAGTTTATAAGATCAACACTTAATCATATGATCCAATGACAATTCAAATATTTATAGCAATTGGGCCCAAGAAGATATTAAAAATACAAGAAAAAAAAATGAGGGTAAAAAAAAGCCTAAAAAAAAAAGCCCAATTTTAAAAAAGCGGTTAGCGGGCGGTTATCTATTTCACTAACCGCTAACCGGCCACTAACCGCTAACCGTTAACCGCTAGGCGGTTAGCGGTTGCGGTTAGTGAAATTTACTAACCGCTAGGGCGGTTACGGTTAGCGGTTATTGCCATTAACCGCTAACCGTAACCGCCTTTGCACCCCTAGTAGTCTCTCTTCGGAGAGGATGAGATCCTTGAGTCTTGTTCTGAGAGAAATAAGGTTGGGAGGTGAACTATAGAGTTAATTACTAGTTAATTGATATTCACGGGGCGTTACATGCCATCATCTTACTCCATCCCATTCGGCTAACATGGTAATGCCTATCAGTGCTTAGATCAACTGTTGTTAATAATAATAATACAAAAATAAATAAATAAATAAAAATTCAAGGGTTTATGAGTACTACAAGTTTGCCTAGTAGAATGAAAATGGGATGGGAGTATAGTTTTGAGCCTTTTGGCATTTCTCTAATAAATTTTTGTAACAAATAAATTTATGAAAATCATTGATTTTTATTAAAAAAATTCATCAACACTTGTTATGAAAATAAATCAATACGTAAATTGGGGAGAAGTGGGGGAGAACTCATATGGCCGGGAACATTCCCTTACATTTATCTTTTCTTAAAAGTAGTAGACATATATACTAGAAGTAGAGCAAAGTGATCATTGAACAGCAAAATGAAGTTCTTGAATAAATTTATAGGAATTTTAATTTTGATTCAAGGTGTCACTCATGTAACCGTTTAAGGTAGTGGTTCAATGGCCCAAAATAATTTTAAAAGTAGTTAAGTACACACTAAGGCATTGGGACTTAATGGAGCGTTTATAATTCTCATTGTCTGGGACTCTAAGCAAGTTGCTTGAAGGTTAGTCCATCATTAATATATATGAGAACTCTTCCTACGCGGTTCTCTTTTAATTTTCTCCCTTCTAGAATGAAAGAGATGTGTGGCTCGACCATGAAAGCTTGATTAACGAATTTTGTAAAGGATTTACAGCAAATCTCTAAAGTCTCCAATTTTGACAAAAGCTTGAACATGAAACAGAAAATCTGCAGAATGCCTTGAACAGGTCGTGGATTTCAGAAGCATCATGCGAAGGTGTGAGAGTTAGACTTTTGGGAGTTGAAGATGAATAATGCAAGGACTTTGACTTTGGGTAGATGTTTGTCAAGGGACATAACGACCGTCAACAATGTCTCTTATATAATCCTCCTATATTCAAATACAGAGAATGTTGTGACATATTACCTCAACAAACAACCAAGCCATTGCGGAAATGTGCCGAAGAAGGATGTCCTAAGAACATAATGTCCTAAGAACAAAGTCGCCGCTAATAGCATCACCGAACTTTTTCTTGCGTGCGGGTTGAAGCAGGAAGCTATTTACGACAAGCTTTAACCATTTGAGAAAAATAATAGCCAAGATTCCAAATAACACCTATAATGTGGGTTGAATAGGCGTATGCCAATATAACATGGAATTTAAAAATTAACAACCATGTAAATATTAACCAAATATAATGAAGGCAATAAATCAATCAACATAAGTAATTTGGTGATAAAATAGATTTTTTTTTTTAAAAAAAATATCAAAAGTAAAACCAGCCAAACCTATAAAATCAATCAATTATAAAAGAAATGAGAGAGTACTAGATGCTCATACTTAAAAAATCTTTGCATTTGATATACCCTTATAATATTTGACAAGCGACCTACTTGTCCTCTACCGTAATAGCTCTCCTAAAATTTCCAAACATTTCTTCTATAAACTTTGATAGACTTTAATTGTTGTTGATGAACGACTGTGATTTACACCAAAAACTCTTAATAGGAAAGCAATTGAAAGCATAAAAAATAAGGTAGAAGTCAGTTCTCTTAAAATATGTGAGATCGTTCGATTTGTTGTTATTGGAGTATATTCTCTTCTTCCCTTACCACAATGAATCTGGGTTCTTGGGCCTATGTGTGGGCTTTAGTTAGCCCTTGGACCTATAACCAAATTCTTGCTGTATATATATCTTGGTGGGCCTATTCCCTCAAGTTTATTATTACAGTTTTGGTATTATGCATGGTTTATATGCCCCTTGTGATAAATCCATGAAATTGCACGATGGCAACTTTTATACAAAAGAAAAGTGATATACGTTAATATTTTTATTTTATTTTATAAATTTAACAGATTAACTATTAGATTTTTCGACTCTCACACAAATGCAATGATGGATTCATCCATTTTACGGAGATGGTTAAAAGATAGTTAAAAAATGAATAAATTCTATCATTTCTAAACAACAAATGTTTTGTCTTTTTTCTTCACTATTCTACGCATTTACATATAGTTTATATATTTATAGTTAAATTTTTATATATTGTTAATTTTTTTTAAGAGAAAAAAAATTTACATATAGTTAATATATAGTTTATATATCTATACATATACTCTGCCTAAAAATTAGTTTTGTCTCTATCAAAATTAAATTTAACCCTTGATTAATACTTTAGTTATCCCCTCTCAATAAAATTTTTTTGGTTATGTCCCAACCCTTGTATGCCTACATATATATGGATGTCATTTTGTTATGTTTAATAAAGGTCTTGTGCTCCGTTTGGCAATTAACCAAATTTTCTTTAAAAAGTCAACTTCAAAATATTCTTACATTTTATATCTCATCAATTACGTACTTTTTATTTCTATTCAACAAAGAAAAAAATAAATCAACTACAGCACATGATTTTTTATTTTTTCTTATAAAAAATTCAAAACTTTTCTGTACTTCATATCAAATCAATCACTTACAAAAGAATTCACTGCACAATCCTCCACTGAATGGAGCCAAAGTATTTACCTTTTGGTTTTTGCATAGGCTTGTCAATGATTATTTACCCTAAACCCTAAAACACCAACAAGAACCATCAAATAATTTTAATTATATATCCCCGTGACATCATTTTGGAAAGTCAACATTAATTGCCACTTGTCATACTATCAGAATTGTATATTTTAAAGGGATAATTACCTTTTCTCCCATTAAATATAACGCATTGTTACTTTGTCCCATAAACTTTTTTTTTTTTTTTAACATGTCCGCACAAGAGAGGGGAGGGGGATTCGAACTAGTGACCTCCACTTTATTAAATGTGGTCTCAACTGATTGAGCTACTTCTTGGGGACCACTTTGTCCCATAAACTGATAACCATATTGCCCAACCTTATCAAACTACCATTTTCTTCCAAAAAACCCCATTTCGTCAGCCAGCCACTTTAAAAAACTTGAAATGACTATATATATATATATATATATATATATATATATATATATATATGAGTAATAATAATTCAGAAATTATCGGGAATATACCAAAATAACAATTTAGTCTCTGTACTCAAATTCTATTAAAATACTTGACGAATTCTAATAATGTATCACATCATCACCAATAGGATGTTAATATATCTTATTACTAATTAAATATAAATTAATTAATTAAAAATATAAATATATAAAAGTTATTTATTTATTTATTTTTAAAAAAAATTGAGGGTGGCTACCAACTCATTGGAGGAAGGGGTGGCTAACTGGTGGCTAGGGGTGGCTCGCCGCCAACCAAACCTATGGGGGTGCCGCGCGGCCACCCCAGCCGCCTCTGGGGTGGCTCGTTGGGCACCCCCAGAGGTGGCTCGCTGGGCACCCCCAGGGGTGGCTCACCGCCAACCATACCCATGGGGGTGCCGTGCGGCCACCCCAGCTGCCTCTAGGGTGCCTCGCTGGCCACCCCCAGATTTGGTTAGGGGTGGTGCATCATGCGCGGCCACCCCCATGGCCTAGGGGTGGCATGCGAGCCACCCTAGGGTGGCCGCGCGCCACCCTTGTGGGTCGGGGGGTGGCTGCAAGCCACCCCCAGCCACCTCTGGGGGTGGCTAGTTGGCCACCTCTGGGGGTGGCTCGTTGGCCACCCCCTCCTCCAAGCAGTTGATAGCCATCCCCCTATTTTTTTTTTTAATTTTTAAATTAATTAATTTATATATTTATATTTTTTGTTTTAATTTTTAATTTTGGAGTATTTATGTATTTTAAGGAGATTTAGCATTTAAAAGAGAATATTTCGTCCAATTTAACATGGTTGACTGACGGAATGAGGGTTTTTGGAAGAAAATGATAGGATGATAGGATCGAGCAGTAGGGTTATTAATTCATGAAGGTAAAGTGACAATGAGTCGTAGTTGATGGGGAAAAATGTAATTACCCCTATTTTAAAAGTGATCAAGACAACCCTTAGATTAATACGTTAAACATTCATGCTTCATGGAGATTTAGTTGATCAATTTCTTGCCAATTCTAAAAGTCCATTTGTCAGTCTACTTGGTAAGTGATATTTGTTTTGGAAATAATTGATGTGATATAAAATAGATAGAAGTTTTGATTTTTTTTGTATTGAAAAGTGATTTATTTTTTTGGGTTAAATACTAAATTAGTCCCTGGGGTTTCACAACTTTATTTTTTCCCCTCTGGGGTTTCATTTTTATCACAGGAGGTCCCTGTGGTTTTGATAAGTGACCAAATTAGTCCATCCGTTAGTTGACCGTAATTAAAAAAAAATTTTAAAAAAATTAATATATGTGCCACGTGTCGACGTCTGATTGGTCCACGTGTCAGTTTAACGGTCAACTAACGGTCAACTAACGGATGGACTAATTTGGTCACTTATCAAAACCACAGGGACCTCCTGTGATAAAAATGAAACCCCAGGGGGGAAAAAATAAAGTTGTGAAACCACAGGGGCTTTTGGAGTATTTAACCCTATTTTTTTAGTGGATTCTTTGTTTGAATGGTAATAAAATGGTGTGATATAAAAAGTAAGAATGTTGAAGAGTTAAATTCTTTTTTAAAAATTGGGACTTGTACCAAGTCCATTACCAAATGGCACCCTAGTAGGAATAGTAGTTAAAATATTTTTAGTTAAAAAAATACAAATGTTTATTTTAACTATTTTTTTATGCAAACTAAAATAAGTTTTTTATTTTACTCTCTATTTTATTTAAATATTATTTTTCAAAGTATTTTTTTTTAATTGTTTTCTTAAAGAAGAATAAAAAGAAAGGAAGAAGAAGAAGAGAAATTAAGAATCATTAATATTTTATTGATATAGTGTGCCATATTGAATAGCCAAAAGGAGAAAAAAGTTATCTAATGTGCCACAAAAGTTATTTTGGCTAGTCCACCGTATGAGAGAAAATGAACTATTTGACTAGATTGTTCGAGATGCTCTAAGTATATAATGGATAAGCATCCTTTAATTACAACAATATGCAGTGGTAAATGAGATTAATGCTATAATTAGGACTATTGTCTTTCTTTTATTGCCTAAAGGTGATGTAACTTTTAAAATTAACATTGAACTTGAGATAGATTACTATTAAATTTTGATTCAATTGTGATTTTAAAAGCCATGTCACATTTGAGAGATAAAAAATGAACAAAAGTCTTACCTATAGCATTACTCTGTAAACAATCATTGACTAACCTATACAATAACGAGAAAGCAAGTCTAAAAGTTCTTCTTATATCAGTCCAGAAATGATTGCTTTTAAAATTACCATTTGATCAAAATTCAATAACAATCTATCACAAATCTAATAGTAATTTTAAAAGGTACATCATTTTTAGAGTGAGACAAGAAAGATATGCACAAGAAAGATTTTTAGCATTACTATTTTATAACAAAATAAAATGACATCCATCATATTAAACAAGATAACAACTGTCGCTCTCCATTAAGAGTAGGCATACAAGGTTTCAACTTTCTTGTTTTTTGATAGGGAAAACTTTTGAACTACCACATATTTGAGAAAACTCTCCAAATTTCAAAAACTTTTAATTCAACCACCTGAATTTTCAATTTAAATCAATTGACCCCCTCTGTCATATTTAGCCATTAATTCCTAACGGAAATGACTAAAAAGACCAAATTACCCTTTGATTTTTCGTTTATTATTTATTATTTATTTTAAATTAAGAGTAAATTTGGAATTGTATATATAAAAAAAAAAAATAGGGATATAGAGGTCATTTTATCACTTTTAACGTTTTAAATCTGACAGACTGGTGCATTGCATCAAATTGAAAGTTTAGACATGTAAAATTGAGAGTTTTTGAAATTTGAAAGATCGTATCAAAATGTGTGGTAGTTTAAGAGTCTTAAGTCAAGTTTCCCATTTATAAGAACTAGCCTATAACCCAACTATTTTTATTTTTTTTTTAATAATTAAAAAAAAAAAAAAAAAAACCACAACTAGCCTTTAGGCTATAACCCACCGTATGTGCTGATTGTTTTTCAACTCAATTTCATTTGAGCCAGATAATATCTAATTAGTTATATTAGAAGAATATTTTTAACTTTTCATTCTTTGAGGGGACAAAAATACCCTTCAATATAATTAATGGTTCAAAATAAAATGAAGAGAATCCTAATTCCTTTTAATTAGGTGCGTGTGGAATTTAACATACAGAAAATTAATTAGCATTTATAGAACTACAAGACTTCAAGGCTAGTGGATTCTTAGCATTGGGATAAATTTCCAAACCTTTTCTTGGATTTAATTATAGAAAATGATACATTTCCTTTATTTCTAACGGTCGACTTTTCTTGAATTTATTCTTGGTCAATCTATAAATTATTAAGTGGATATTTGCATGAAAATTCCTCACTTCTTTCATTATCACAACTTCATATAAAATATAATGAATCTTAGAATTGAGTTAACATACATGCTCAGATATATAAAATTAAAAAAAAAAAACAAACAAACAACTAAACAAAATTATAAGTAAATTTTTTTTTCACAACGCATATAACCTTGACTTTGTGTTATATATAAGAGCATCCTTAGCAATAGTAACCAAAATAGCTATTCAAAAAGTACAACTCTCTCTCTCTATATATATATATACTTTAGCTTCTGCTTTTTTATATATATTCTTAAACAAATTCTCTATTTTCTTCTTTACTTACTTTTAAATATTATTTTTATTTTTTTATTATATTATTTCTAATTAATACTCAGGAAAATATTGGATTTCCACATTGACTGAGTCACTTACAAGGGAGGGGAAGAAATTGTCCATCGATCACTATCTGCATCAGTTATTGAAATTCATTGACAAAACTACCATGTCTCTTTCACGGCTACAAATTTCCTTCAGAGTACTAAATGCATTCATCAACTAATATTTCGCATAAACTCAACTACCAAAGGAGTAAATGCATTCACTAAAACAAATGACTTAGGGAGAGAGAGAAAATAATATAAAATTGCTTCTAGTCTATATATATAGCCTATTTACCGTTCACATTAGAAGAAAAAAATTATTATTTTGACAATTCTGTTGGAGATGATAAATTGTTTATAATAATTAAATTTGATTATTATGAGCAATTTAGCTACTTTGTCAGTTGCTCTTAGTACAATTTAAGAAGAATGAGTGACACTTTAGTAGGGAATTCGGGATTAATTAGTACAATATTGTATATTATATTAGATAACATCCATACAAAAGCTCATATGTACACAAAATAATAGATGTTAATTAATAAACTAGTGATATAATTAATTAACCCTTAACTTCGGGCTCTATGCAAATGACATACAAATTGACTATGAAACACATGGCAAACTTTTTGAATATATATTTGTGAGTGTGCACAAAAAGTTTCGAGTGCCACATTAAAAAGATGTCATAAATGTTAGTGGTTAATATAGCATAATTGGATCTAAACCCATAATTAGTTTAAACTTTTGAGTTGACGGATATTGTTTCAAGACTCTTCTAGGCATCAATCTCTCTGGCACAAACAATATTCAAAATGCTATACATACATAGAATTTGCCAATTCAACAATTAAAGCCAGAAAAGAACAAAAGAAGAAGAAGAAGAAGTCCATTGACACAAATCCTTAAATAGTAGGTGAGTTGCTATATATGCTCATTATTATAAGTCTGAAAGTTTGATTGGGAAGCATTCTGAGGGTAGCTAATATATCCCTCCCATCCTCTGGTCTCCGTTGTTCACACGAAAAGAAAAAAGAAGTGTCTTTAATATCTTCTTTTGGAAGAATATGCCAAGAAGTCTCGTACACTTTTAATGCTTTTTGGAGACTGACGAGCCATATGTGCTGAAATTTGAATTAGTCAGAAATATTGTAGGCATAGCTAATTATCCAAGGAACTTAGATGAACAGTACAATACAGCAGGCGGTCAAGGAAACTTATTTTGCAAGTGAAATTAGTTCACCTTCGTACGGGGGTTGATTTCGTGGTTTTGAGACAAGTATGTGGCTTCTAGAAGAAATAAAATTTTATCTACATGATATTTCTGTCTATGTGTCAATTTCACTTGGAAATTGATGCAGCGACGCAGTGGGTAGCGAAGATAAAGCAAGAAAAAAACAATCTTGTCTTAAAAACTTTGAGTTTATCAAGGCTCTAAGGAATTCTTCTTAAAAACGCTAGAGCCTATTTAAAATGTGAGGAAAATATATAGAAGAAACTCAACTTTGAGCTTTCTTATTGAAAAACTGACAAAATACATCAAGGTTACGTTCAGGAGGATATAACCATTATTTATAGCCCCTAATTCCTAACCCTAAAAGTAAATAGAAATTAAGTCGATTTAGACTTTTGTGCTGGCCGTTCGGACAGAACATACCTCTGTTGAGACGGTCACTAAATAACTAAAATTAAAGTATGTAAAACAACTGGCCGTTCGGACAAAACATACCACTGTTTAGACGGTGACAACATAAAACTAATATCTAAGTACGAAAACTGAAACATAACATAGGTGTTTAAATGGCCTTCAAACGCGCTGCGAATGGACGTCTCGGGGTTTACTATGGTGACTGCTTGGGAGTGTCCCATTCGCTAGACCGTTCGGACGGCTAGCGAACAAAGGTTTCTGTGACTGCTTCAACAATTCACTTTCACCAGCTTGTAGCCTTGTCTTGTCACCCTTGGCTGGTACAATCTTTTGAAGACCCTTTACCCTTACATTTGGCCCGCTCCTCTTTATGACATCCCTAGCTTTCTAGTTTACATCAGAAATTCAGATATTTACACTTACAACTTGTATTAAAATTTGAGACGTTAAATGTTGCACATCATTTTGTCGGTAATATATGAAATGTCATATCAGCTTGTAAATAATTTTGTGATAAAAATTATTATAGTATTCTTAATACCACCCATTCTTCTAATCCAGTTCAGAAGAATACTTTAAAATCTTAAAATCCATGTCTATTATCAAATGCACAACTCTTGGAGATTGAGTTGTCAATATAAGATGCTTATTCCCATGATGACACTTGGTTGCAACCGAATTCCATTAGTCTATATATATTAAAGCATGTAGATGTACGTTTTACAGTATCTACCTCATTTCTTGGATATTGAGAAGTGGGGGAGGGGTGGGGGAGAACTCAAAAATGGGGACCATTCCAATTATCTTTTATTAAAACTGGTAGATCACAAACTAGAATTAGAGGAAACTAATTGAGCAGCAAAATGAACTTCCTGAATGAATTTATACGAACTTTTAACTTTGATTCAAGGCCGGTGTCATTAGTGTACAAAGCATATGTGAGGATACGTAGAACATGTGACCGTGTTCACAAAACAGACATCCGAGGCACTTCAGCAAGTTTTCGTCAATAGTTAAATTACAGAAATTAATAAACAGACATCCAAGGTACTCCCTTTGAAGATTTCAAATTTTTAAAAACAGGGGACAAGTCAAGCGGTGGTCGGTCCAAAAACGTGTTCCTTTTTTCCAGCCCATCATTAATATAGTATCCAAATGCACGCAACTAGAAAAAAATTTATCACGGCTTTGAAAAGTTGATGTAATTAGTTACACGAACTTTCCTGGCAAGCAGCAATTACTTTATATATATATATATAGTTATAGCTCGTATTTGTCTCACTTTTCTTCACATTAGTCTTTTTAGTGTGCCCCTTTAAACCTCCAAAATTGCCATTGCATGCATGCATTCCCTTCCCAATATGGATCACAGCATCCTTAGAACTATTTGGTTTCTCTCCCAGCTGGTTCTTTGGTGCTTACTTTTCCATCTTCCTTTGCATCATGCTCTATCATTCAATTTCTCTAATTTTACCGATAGCAGGCTGATATTAAATGGCACTGCTGCCATCCAAAATGGAATTCTATCCCTCACCAGTGACCGCAATAACGATACCGCTGCCGGCCGAGCTGTATATTCTCAACAGCTGCATCTTTATGATCCCATTACAGGTAATTCCACCGACTTCACTACTCATTTTTCATTCAAAATATCAACCGTTAATCCACCAGGCCAAGATGGGCTCGCCTTCTTCCTTGCACCCAACGGTTCTCTCCTCCCAGAATATGCTTCAGGAGGATGCCTTGCACTCTTTAGCCAATGTGACAATTTCACTATACCAAGAAAAGAAATGGTTGCTGTCGAGTTTGACACCTTTGGAAATCGTGAATGGGATGAAACCGACAACGAACATGTCGGTATCAACATAAATTCCATCAAATCCGATAAGAAACAGGATTTGAGCCGAAGTATGAAAAATGGAGTAATTATGGATGCAATGATCCGCTACGACTCTAAAGCCAATGATTTAAGCGTATCCTGGTCTTTCCCTGACGACCCTGTTGTTAGCCTTCCACATCGAGTTAACCTGACAACACTTTTGCCTGAATGGGTATCCATTGGCTTCGCGGCTGGATCAGCCTTTTACTTTGAGACGCATGAAATCCTTTCATGGGAATTTACAACGGAATTGTCACCGGCTCCGGACAGTACTTTTAGTGCTGGATTAATTGTTGGTTGTGTAGTTGGTGGGTTATTTTTAGTTTGTGGAATTATTTTAGTGTTGGTGTTCGTTTGGAGAAAAAGGAGTAGAGGAAATGGAAAAGAGGGTGTGAAGAATGTTGATCCTGTGGAACGAGAGATTGAACAGGGAAAAGGACCTAAAAGGTTCTCTTATAATGATCTTGTTCGTGCCACAAACAACTTTGCAGAACAAGGCAAACTTGGTGAAGGAGGTTTTGGAGGTGTTTACAAAGGTTTCTTGAGTGAGTTGCAGCAGTTTATTGCAGTGAAGAAGGTTTCTAGACCGTCCGATCAGGGAAAGAAGGCATACACAACTGAGGTGAAAATCATTAGCATATTGAGGCATAAAAACCTCGTACAACTCATTGGTTGGTGCCATGAAAATGGCGCCCTCCTTCTTGTCTATGAGTTCATGCTTAATGGTAGCCTTGATTTTCACCTTTTTGGAGGTCGAACGTTTCTTACATGGGAAGTTAGGTATAAGATAGCTCTTGGTCTTGCCTCTGCTCTACTTTATCTGCACGAAGAATCAGGACAATATGTGGTGCATAGAGATATCAAATCGAGCAACATAATGTTGGATTCAGATTTCAATGCGAAGCTTGGGGACTTTGGTCTAGCAAGGCTCATGGATGAAGAGGCAGGCGTGAAGACGACAGGGCTAGCTGGAACTTGGGGTTACATAGCACCAGAATATGCAAGCACAGGCAAGGCCACAAAGGTATTGTTAAATCATTACTTATTTCAAAAGTTTATTTTAAGAATAGATGAATTTAACCAATTAGGTTCGGTTTGTTTCCATGTAAAATGTTTTATAGAAAAAGGTTTTTTATATTTTCTGGTGTTTATTTGATGCTACCAAAAGTTTTGGTCAAACCAAAAATATTTATGGTTGACGAGAAAAACCATCTTTTGATTTCCGTAAAATGTTTTCCTTTTATGAAAGCATAAACTATTTTTCGCGTATGAGCTTCTTCTAATCAGATCATCAGATAACCATCAAAATTTGTCCAAAGCTGTCAGTCTGCGTCAGAGTTCACTTGATCATCGCTGAAAGCTTTCGGACCACCACCGGTTTGCCAGACTACTACCAAAAGCTGTCGAACCTCCGCTAGAAGTCGCCGGCTATTTTCTATTGTCGTTTATTTTTTGTACGAGCCAAACGCCAAAAAGTATATTTAGGAAAATCATTTTTTTTTTCTTAAAAATTGATATTTTGAAATATTTTCCGATTGAATATATTTTATGTGCACCTTAATTTATATTCTAATGCCCAATATGTATAATATTTAACTGAAATGTAAGATGAATAACAAAGACAAGGTTTTACCTCAGGACCACAACTCTGATATCATGTTACATCACCACTTATTCTAAAAATCTAAGCTTATAAGAAGAAATAAATTTAATCATTTAATTGATATTCTAACAGGGATCGGATGTCTTTAGCTTCGGCATAGTGGCACTGGAAATAGCATGCGGAAAAAGATCAACAGAAGCAAAATATGAGGGTCCTCATGTTCCAATTGCTGGATGGGTTTGGGATTCGTACGTAAATGAAAGGCTTGATGAAGTGGTTGACAAGACATTGTTGGAGTTTGACATGAAAGAGATGGAGTGTTTGTTGATTGTTGGACTCTGGTGCGCCCACCCGGATCAGAGCCTGAGACCATCCATAAGGCAAGCCATACAGGTTCTCAATTTTGATGCACCATTGCCAAATCTTCCGAAGAAGATGCCAGATGCCAACTATAATGTACCTGCGGCCCCTCGAGTAAGCACGGATTTGGCGCCCACGATGTCTTTCTCATCCATTAACATCGGACGTTAAACTCATTTTTATCCAGGATCGATGTATTTGTTTTCATAGTTATATGTTAAAATCATGCTCTGATCTTGATTTTTAGATTATATATATTTATGTTTCCCTGTAATATTGTCGAGTCAAGTATGAAAGCATTAGATTTTGATATTTAAATAATTTCTTACAGCTGGTTTGTTTCCCAAAATGGTAGAGTATATAAATATAACATCTCTTGATCGTTTTGATTTGTTTGTTTTATTATATATTGATGGAACATGCTTATTAGTCCCTTCCCATCCGTACGGACATAAAATGATAAGAAGACCGTCAGTTTCTGGAAGGAGAGAGAGAGAGAGTTTGACACAGGGCATAACTTGTTGGCTATAGGATTGCAAAAACTAGTTTGCACAGCAGAATAAATTCTAAACCAAGATTGACTTTAAAAAGAATAACAGTTACTTGGAAATCAGTTGCCACTCTTACCTTTGGGCAAAAATGTTTTGATTCTTCCTCTTCCAAAAACACAACTCACCTTAAGGATAATGAGACATCTAGATCGTCTAACCAATGACTGACAATAACCATGAAAGTGTGGGCTCTTACTTGGCTCTTTAAATCTTTAACTTTTATTTTTCGAGACTTAATCCAAGAACTATTAATTGTTAGAGAATTCCTGAAGAATTAATTATCAAGAGAACTTAATGAATTGATTTAAGAGCTCAGGCTCTTCTCCATTTATATGCTTAGTATTCTAGCAGTCACGGAGATTGAGAAATAAGCAATGTTAAACTAAGTGCAAATCACAATCCAAGGAGTGTGAGACTGCATGGACGGCTATGGCTAAAAACTAATGTAGCGTGACTCAGTGGGCTGCAGTGAAGATCATCAAAAAGCAGCGGATAAATAACTCAAGATCTAGATTATATCAAAGATCTAAGAATTCTTCTTAACAAAACTAGATACTCTCTAGGTTTTGAAAGAAAATAGAAATAAACTCAACTATGAGTATTCTCATTAATCAAAATCAATAATAATCAACAATTGTCTTTCTCTGGAGGATATAAGCATATATTTATAGCCCAAAACCATAAGCATAATAAAATATAACATAAATATCCCTCAAAATCCTAAACCTAATAAAATAACGAAATATTGACTCCCAAAACCTTAATGCTACTAAAACAAGGAAATAAAGACAGCTTAACCTAATTAAAACGCGAAATATAACATAAGCAGCTCCGTGTGCGATCGATTGCAGGTACAAGTGCGATCGATCACAATTCCAGGGACCTGGCGCGCAAATATCTGGAAGTGCGCTCGATAGCAGGTACATGTACGACCGATCGCACTTCCAGGGGACCTGCGATCTACATCATTCTCCCCTTGTTGGAGAGAATTCGCGCTCGAATTCGGCTGGTTCTTTCCATGGTCCTTTGGATGTCCAGTCAACTTATTCCACTCGTCCTTCCTCAAGATCAAAACAAGGCAACACTCCAAAATAAACATGACGCTTCTCATCATCGAAATACCTTGATGGTTGTCATAAAAGCCCCACACACTACTTGGCTATATCTCGGATTTGCCATACTTCTCTCGTTCCTTCTCCCTTCCACGTGTCATGAAAATACTCAAGAACGGGTCAACTATTGTTTCCCTTGTGAACATATAATTTTCCTCATTCACATAAAACTCACCATAATCTTTGTTAGGCGAATTTAAAATATCTTCAACACCAAGGAAATCAACATAATTAACCTTTTCACCATTAAAATTAGACACTTCACCTGAAAAGTCTTCATCAACCTCTTCATAATCGCTAACATCATCCGTGGATTCTTCCTCTTCCAACGGGTCATCTCCTTCGGGATAAAAACCTCCAAACATTGGAAAAAAATCATCTTTTTTGTGCTCCTCCGTGGGTCTTTCCTCTTCCCATGAGTCATCTTCTTCGAGCTTCTCATCATAGGTTGGTGGAGAATTCCAATCCATGAATCCTTGCGAAGGATCTTCAACATCTTTATGTCTGAACTCTTCATCCACAAATTCTCATTCCTCCTCCACAGAATATGGATTTGGTTGATGGGTTTAAGGCTTGCGAATAATGGTCAAGTTGGCCTGTCGCGGCATCTCCGTCTCACCCATGCCCTCTGTCGTTAAGATTGCGCCCTATGAACGACAACCACATTATCTTCATCCACAAAGCGTGGAGTTGCTTGATGGTGACGAACTTTAGGGCCAACCAGGTTGTCACATCATCCTTCATGCGTTGCCAACGAATCGCCGATTGATTTGTCATCTCCGCCGCCTCCCTAGGCACCCTCTTTTTTCTGACTTTTCTATCTTTTCTTTTTGGGTGTCGAGCTTAACGCTTGCGTCCCGTAGTATAGCATGAGCTTGTGCCATTGGAAATTCCTTCCGCACTCCGCGCCCCGCATAAGGATTGACAGGTTCACCCTCAACGATAAATTTGTCTCCCACCCCCGCGTACTGCGGTCTTGGTTGGCGACGACGAATGCTCGGACCATCCATGTCGGCCAAGTGATGGGTAGGAACCCCGTGTTGGGTGTGTGCACACCCCTTCTTCCACACGGTTAGATCACCAAACCTCTCCTCCATGTGCCGCAAACGAATTGCCGGTTACTTCTTATGTGCTGTCTCTATGCGCACGTACACCTCGTTCATGTCTTCAAAGCGGTTGCTCCTCCCCATTCATGGAAAGTAACTAAGCTTTGATACCAACTGATGCAGCGTGACTCAGTGGGCTGCAGCGAAGATCATCAATAAGCAGCAGATAAATAACTCAAGATCTAGATTATATCAAAGATCTAAGAATTCTTCTTAACAAAACTAGATACTCTCTAGGTTTTGAAGGAAAATAGAAATAAACTCAACTATGAGTATTCTCATTAATCAAAATCAATAATAAGGGGAAACTTCACTTACCCCCCCTATACTTTCGCGCTTTTTGCAGACACCCATCCATTGTTCAAAACCTTTCACTTTGGTGTATTAAACTTTCGTTTCCTTTCAAATACCCCCCTACCGTTAACTTTTGACCTTTCTACCCCTAAATTATTTTTTTAAAAAAATTATCTTTTAATAAAAAATAAGGGCACGATTGTAATTTTTCACCCTTTCCGTTAGGATTTAACAGAAAATCCTAATGGAAGGGGCAAAGTGAAAGGAAACAAAAGTTAGATACATCAAAGTGAGAGGTTTTGAACAATGGGGGGTGTCTGCAAAAAGCGCGAAAGTATAGGGGGGGTAAGTGAAGTTCCCCCCAATAATAATCAACAATTGTCTTTCTCTGGAGGATATAAGCATATATTTATAGCCCAAAACCATAAACATAATAAAATATAACATAAATATCCCTTAAAACCCTAAACCTAATAAAATAACGAAATATTGACTCCCAAAACCTTAATGCTACTAAAACAAGGAAATAAAGACGGCTTAACCTAATTAAAACGAGGAATATAACATAAGCAGCTCCGTGTGCGATCGATCGCAAGTACAAGTGCGATCAATCGCAGTTCTAGGGACCTGGTGCACAAATGTCTAGAAGTGAGCTCGATTACAGGTACGTGTGCGATCGATCGTACTTTCAGGGGACCTGCGATCTACATCAAAAACCCTAGCCTCCCTGTAATTATCGCATGTGCACAAAGAATTTCTCCTTGATTCATGCATTCCCTTGCCTAGGGAAATGGGCTTGGGTTTTATCCCATACCCTTATCTTTGTACTCAATGCATAGGGCTAGAAATATCTCCCTGGTCCATGCATTCCCTTGCCTAGAGAACTGGGCTTGGGTTTTACCCAATACCCTTCTCTTAGTCCTCAATACGTAGGGCTAGGAAATTTTTCCAGGCCTTATACGCTTGTTTCTCCTCTAGACTTTTGGGTTTGATCTTAAGCTTATTTGGCCATAAGGGTGGTTCGACCACCCCTATGCTAGCCGATTGGGGGTGGTTAAAACCTTTTGTCATATGGGAGAGGTCCGGCCAACCCCATGTGCCCAAATGGGGGGGCCCACATCATTATCACATCAATCCGAAGTCTCCACTTCGCTTGATCAAGGTAAATCACTACAATTCGATGTGTAACAGTCTTTCTCAAAATAAAATACTCAATTCTAATTACTGACTGCAAACTTTCTATTTTTAAGGATACAAAATCATGAGAATGGAATGGGAGTATGTATAGTTTTGGCATTTCTCTAATAAATTTCTTAACAAATAAATTTATAAAAATCATGGATTCTTATTAAAAAAAAAAAAAAAAACCTATCAACACTTGCTATTAAAATAAATCAATACGTAAATTGGAGAGATAGGGGGAGCGCTCAAATGGGGACCATTCCCTTACATTTATCTGTTATTAAAAGTAGTAGACATACTACTAGAAGTAGAAGAAATTAAGTCAATGAGCAGCAAAATGAACTCATTGAATAAATTTATATAGGAACTTTAATTTTGATTCAAGGTGTGATTAGTGTAGAAGTTTTGCATCTTAATTAAGAAGAACAAACCTATTACAATTGGTAAGATTGATTCTAGTTTTCTCATTAGTGTAACTGCATGTGTTGACAAATTAACAAACATCCAAGGCACTTCAGCACACTCGCTTGGAAAGAGGATTGGAGACAAGTCAAGTGGTGGTCCAAAAACGTGTTCCTTTTTGCCCGTCTCAAGGTAATTAGGCCATTATTAATATAAGAAATCTTCCACTAGCTATATATGTCTTCATGTTGTGAGTGCACATGTGAGTGTTGTGTTCCACATTGAAAAAATATAAAAGAAAAGAGTGCTTAATATATCTAAATGGACCTTAGCCCATTAGCTTAAGCGTTTGGGCTAGAGTTGTGTTCAATTAATTATATTAATGTACTCTAGTTAAAAACTCCATAATCAACTTTTGGGCGCGCTAGAGTTATGTTCAATTATGTATATTAATGTATTCTTGGTACGTAAAAACACCATAATCGCTTTAATCTCCCAACACTTCAATACCTTGTCAATACTCACTTCCCTTTTCATTTTTTTGCCATTCTGGAATGAAAGAGATGTGTGCCTTGACCGTGAAACACCAAATCTACAACATGCCCTTGATTATCCAATTTTATAAAGGATTTACAGCAAATCTCTAAAGTCTCCTATTTTAACAAAAGCTTGAACCAATAATCACAACAGCAAATCTGCAAAATGCATTGAACTGGTCGTGGATTTGAGCACAATTTTCATTGAGTGCATGCGTTGAAAAGTTCCACAGGTTGGGTGTGATTTTAATATTGGTTTAATTGATGTTATTGACCTTAAGGAGATATGGGCAATATATAGCCTCTAAATCTTTCTTATCCAATATGCACGCGCGGATATTTCAGAAGCATAATGTGAAGATGTGAGACTGTTGGGAATTGAGTATGAATAATGCAATTGGACTTTGATATTGACTTAACTATCTATGACTTTGGGTTACCATAACAACCGTAAACAAAGTCTCTCATTGTCATCATCATCACCATCTTTTTTTTTCTTTTTTTTTTTTTAATTTTTCTTTTATAAATTAAAAAGGCAAGCAAGGGAGACCACATGTATTTATTTTATCTGGGTATGATCATAGTGGCACCGACATGCTGAGTGCTTAATTAGACAATGAAAACCACAAGCGGTCCTTCAAATCCAACTGAGTCATAATCTGACATAACAATAAAATCCAAAACGAGTACCGATGCTAATTAGCGTTTGGAGATTCTCATTTCGAGAATTAAACTCTCATTCGATCCTAACTAGTACACGCCCAATTACTTTGAAGATTCTTAAGGTGGATGATAAAGTCTCTTATCCTATATTCAAAGATGCACCATATTCAAATACGTACAGAGAATGTAACTGTTGTGACATATCATACATGTCATACTAGCTACCAGAATTGAACTATGAAACATTTTGATGAGAAAATTCTCAACAATGTATAGTATTGGCTTGTGATCACCTAGCACGTGCGTCGTCCTTTAGAAATAGTAAAGTATCCAGTTATTCGAGTTGACAAAGGTGAGTTATGAATTGGACTTCTGATTAGGGGAGCATCATGATCTTTTCCATTTCATCTAAAATGTCAACACCGTCATTAGGTTACATTAAAATATTGATTCATTTCTTACCATTCTTAAAGTATTGTTTTCAAATAGAGAGAGACGTGTTGGATCGAGCATCTCCAATAAAATAATTTTAAAAAAAAGAAATTTTTTTTGTTTTTTACTTTTTTTTTTTATACACTACGATAGATTTTTAATTTTATTTAAATATTAGTTTTTTGAGTTTTTTTAATAGTTTTCCTTTTTTTAAAAAAAAAAAAAAAGAAAAAAAGAGAGAAAAAGAAAGAATCAATATTTTATTGATGTAGTATGCTATAGTGAATAGCCAGAAGTGATATGTGTCATTTGAACATGTAAGATGCACATGTTTTTTTAATAGTAGGGACAAAGTTGAAATAAATAATATTAAAAATTCATGTGCATCTCACATGTTATTAAAAAAATAGACACATGTCATTTTTATAGACTGAGTTGAAAGAAATTCCTCTAATCCAGTTTGAAAGAAAACTCTGTTCTTACAATAATACAAAAATTGTTTTAACTAGTCAGTTGGAAGAGAAAAATGGTGAATATTAACCAAATATGGTTGATATTATTATTTGACTAATTTGCTTATAGCATTCACAATGAACTATTCAAATTTGTTTTAAAATTTAACTCTAAAAATTTCCTTGAGTTGATTTAGCTAGCCACTTTTAAAACCACTAAACATCAAACGCTTCAAATATTTATCTACTTTAACTAAAAAAAATATTTTTTTTATGAAACCAAGTTTTGAACTCTTTGCATTAAAATTTTCTTTAATTGAGATGAAAAAAGACTTGAAAAAGAAATAACATTAAAAAAAATAACAATAATAACGTTAATTTACTTTTGGACTCTCTTTAAATTAATTTAGAGAGCATTAGTCACAATAATTAAATTTAATATTGAATAAAAAATTTGTTAAATGGTGTATTTTGTGAATTTTGTTAATCAGTCAGATCGTTGACCTTTCTATGACGCAATAAAATGGCATCCATCAAAGAAAGGTTTAGAAATTGAACTTTCTTCTATTTTAATAATCTGCCGGTTGTTTTCAAATAGCTTATAATTAGGTGCGTGTGGAATTCAACGTACAGGCAATTATTATGCGTAAGACTTGAAGTTTGGATTCTTCGCATTGAGATAAACTTCCAAACCTTTTTTGGATTTAAAGGAAATGTTTACATCTCCTTTATTTTTTAATATATATCTAACTGTCTTGGATTTATTCATGGTGTGTCTAGAAAGTGGATATATATGTGCAAAAATGTTGAGTGTAGTCATTGTTAGGTTGTCGGTCTGTTATGAAGTATTATTAATTAGATTATTTAATTCATTAATGTTTTATAGTTGTTTTATTATTTTAATATTGTTGTGTGTAGGACTCTTATGTTATGTTTATCTCTTTTATCTTGTAATTTGTTATTTGGGTAGGATTAAATTTTTCTATTTGGCTAGGATTAGATTTATCTACTTTAAATGGAAGTCCTATCTCATGTGGGACTCTATTTTTTATTGTCTTTAAATACTGCATTATTTATGAATAAGAAAATCAATCAAGTACATTATTCAAACCCTCTGTAGGAGTTGAGAGCACCTCGAATTACTCATAGGAGGTTTAGGATTGCTCCAAAATTCTATAGGAGGTCCAGAATTCCTCGAAAATCCTACCATATTAATTTTTCTGCTTAGTTCTCATCACGTTACATAAGCAACAAAAAATTCCTCACTGCTTTTACTATCACAACATCATATATATATATATATATATATATATATATATATATATAAAATAGAAAGAATCTTAGAATTGTCTTTACTTCGTCAGATACAATTTAATCTAGGATATATATCTAAATTTTTAAAATACATAAGTAGGAAAAAGTCTACATATATACTAGAACCCAATTAACAATCTATACCTACAATATTGATTTGTGTTATATGTACTTAATTAGTACAATTTAAGAAAAGTGAGTGACGATTTAGTAGGGAATTTGTGATTGGTACGATATTATATATTATATTAGAAAACATCCACACAATAGCACATTAATTTTAGTTTATTTTATATTAATATATTATTTTAGATAACATCCAGGAAAACACACACACATATATATGCAAAACAATAGATATTAATTAATAAAAATATAGTATGAATAATTGGTCAAAATAGTGATACAAATAACCACCCTTAATTTCCATCTGGGCTCTCCGCATATATGACATACAAAAATTTTATGTTTACCAGATCTAAAGACATAAGACATAAAGATCAAAACACCAAAAGGGTAAAAATAAACAACACAAATTGATTATGAAACACATGGCAAATGGTTGAGTATACACATTGAGTGTAAAAAAGTTTGAGTTCCATATTAAAAAGATATCATAAATTTAAGTGATTAATATAGTATAGTTGGGTATAAACCCACAACCTTAAGCTTTTAAGGTTTTTCATAAGAACGCTAATAATTGTTTTGATGTATTTCTCAATTGTTTTTTGAGAAACGCTGTTAATTATTTTTGTGATTAAAAAAAAATTGGTAATACTGGTTAAGTTGTAGTAATATTACAGAGACGGCTGAGAATCAAGAGAATGAGACCCGTACACTTGTCTTAACTTCTATTCATGATGCTGACAGAAAGCCTAAGGCCTTGTTTGGGAAGCAAGATTTTCCAACTCAATCTCAATTTTTTAAATTTAAAATATATGTAATATTTTATTATTATTTTTTAAAACTTCTTATTATTATTTTTTTAATTAAATTTAAAATATATGTAATATTTTATTGTTATTTCTATCAATGGGACATATATTTCATTTATGACCTTAAGATCTCTCTAGAGAGATCCTAATTATTAATTGGATATTCTCCAATCCAAAATGGATCGGAGAAAATCCTCTACCGTGTTTGACACACATTCCTTCGTGGGCCATAGGTCGAATAATGAAGGTTGTTGATAGAGGACAATTTTCAATCATATTTGCTTTAACAAAAGGGACATATATAGCGATTCTGACATCATATGGAGACATAATTAATGGCGTTGGAAAGCTCATTTAGAGGGTTACAAAGTCATATTTCATTAAGTTTTTCTAATTCAAATGTTTACTAAGTTAAAATAGACCGTAAAAAGAAAATTGAAAAGCCGTACAAAATTGCTCGTATGTTGTTTATGTTTGAACAAGCTTTAAAACGAGTTGACAAAATAGCTCGTTCAATAACTCATATGAAGTTGGGTTCAAATGAGTTATTCATAGATGCACTCGTTTAAAGTTGGGTTAGAACGAGCTACTGTGTGAATTGAGAATTCATGTAAGAATACGAGGAAACCATAGTTAGGTTCGAAAGAGCCTCTTACACGTTCAGACAAGCTCCAATAAATTTTTGTAAACAAACTTTTATTTGAGCGTTTTCTTAGGTTCAGGAATTTAGGTAGTATAAATATATGTAATGGCTATCTATAGCCTTAATTTATTATGTTATTTTGACCAGTGATTAATGAAAAACACTTTTAAGAGTGGTTGACCGACACAAAGAATATTTGACTGCACAACAAGAAAGAAAGAAGGATCGAAGTGACCGGGGGTGAGCCGGCGTGAGCACTCCGATGCCTAAGTCAGAAGGAGAAAGAAAAAGATACTATCAACAACTATAGAGCTCAGAGAATAAGAGTTGTGATTACCTTTGCTTTGATCATGTGACTTGTATTTATAGGCAGAGGAGGAGATTTGATTTCCCACTTATTAAGGAATCTTATCCCTTCATATCGGCTAAACAAACATTTGAATGAAAAGATCATGTTTGTTAGTTCTTCCACAATTTAAGCGATTTGAGATCATTGGATCAACTTTGTAATCACTTAATATATCAGAGTTGTTCCCCTTATCGAGATTTAAATGTCCTGAGTTATTCTCGGACTTTATGATCTCGGCTAGGGGTTGCCTCGGATTGGTAATCTCGGATCACGTGAGTAGGTCTCGGACGTGGACCTTTTGAGTGGGTCTCGGACATGGGCCTTTTGAGTAGGTCTCGGACATGGGCCCTTTGAGTAGGTCTCGGACATGGGCCCTTTCTGGCTGGGCCCAAGGACTGCTCAACGAATGGTAAGCTAGTTCATGACCCAACAGTTACCCCCCAATTTCGAAGTTTGAAGAACTAAAGAAATTTCATGTCTTGATGGAATGAACCGAGGCCATATATATTTTCAAGAGAAATTCCGAGACAGTCAACGTCTTTCCGACTCCGTCCCGGACTAACAAGGCGGTGAAATTTGAAATTTAAATTTCAAATTCAAAATTCAAATTTCAAATCTTGGAGGGTAAATTTAAATTTCAAAATCTTCCGAGGCGTCGGTTGGTATTCCGAGGCCTGCTCTGTACGGCGCATTTAATATGTAAATTCCAAAATCTTCCGAGGCGTCGGTTGGTATTCCGAGGCCTGCTCCATACGGCGCATTTAATGTGTGCGTTATCCAGGCGGTCTTATTAAAGCACAATAATCCTCTTCTCCTTCTTCCATTCTCACCGTCTCTCGCTCGAGCGCTAGCTTTCTGCTTTCTCTTCATTCTTCGAAAGCTCTTTCTTTTTCCATATACCATGTCTGGAGATGAGGGATCAGGATTCGACGGCCTCGGCGGCAACACCTACCCAGCCTGCTGGCGGCCGTTGTTGACTAAGGCCGATGAAGCCAGAATTCGGGAGGAGTGCTTTATCCCCAAATCCGTGAAGCTACGATTCGATGATGAACGGATGGGTGCCATAGTGCGTTCTGATGCGCACGAAGTTTGTCTGTACGAGACGATGTTCCGTGCTGGTTTCCGTTTGCCCTTTCCGCCGATCATTCGAGAGTTGCTGAGCTATCTGAATTTGGCTCCCCATCAAATTGTGCCCAACGCCTGGAGACTTATCTACGCCTGCGTGTTGCTGTGGCCTTTGGCACTCGGACCAGGACATCATCTCACAGCTCGAGAATTTTTATGGGTATATCGGCTCCAAAAGAACCCTAAGTGCGATGGTTTGTACAATTTCCAGTCACGAAGGGGGAAATTTGTTCATGTAGATGGTAAATATTCTAGCAACCATGCGTGGAAGGGAAAGTATTTTTTTGCAACAGGCAGGTGGGAATTCCACCCTACTGAAGTTGCCCAGGGTCCGAGAGTGCCTCGGGAAACCAGCGTTCCTGCAGCGAATGCCTCTAAAGAGCCAACTCTCACTGATGAAGAACAACGGCGAGTAAATGATGTCTTAAGGTGGACTCAGAAACACGAGAGTCTACTGAGCTACTCATTACTAATGAATACGGCCTCGCAAGGAGGAGGCCTTGCCACATTGGAAAGAGGCGATGGCGGAGGTAAAAAGGGACCTGTTTCTGCAGTCGTCCGAGACCCAAAGGTTCCTTTCTTAGACCCTCCAGCAGCCAATACTCGGGGTGCTACCCCGCGGAAGACCAGACTTGACAAAGGAAAAGGCAAACTGGTCGAGTCACCCAAACAGAAAAATCCTCCACTTCGAACAGGTGGAGCTTTGAAGATTGGTGGGAGGGCGGATCCTCCTGCCGCTCCACAATTTCGAACTTCAGGGCCGTTGAAAATGGCTACAAAACCTAACCCTCCACCTCGGGCAGCTAGGGCTCTGCGCTTAGTTGACGAGCCTGAGGTATTAGGAGAACCCGAGGCTCCTCTCCCTAAAAGGAGGAAACTGGTAAAGGCAGCAGAGGTGAAGGCGCAGGACCAATTTGCCAGCTTGTTGGCTGCCAGACGAAAGGCTGCCCCTGGACCTGTAGTAAAACCGGTAGCGGAGGTCGAAGCCTTTCTTGCAAACGAGCCGGTTCAGGCACGGCCATTGAATGCCACTCCCTTGGTCTCGGCTGGAGCCGAGGCAGGGAATGTAATTCCTGTTGGATCTTTATCGCTCCAACCCCTGGGCTCTAATATTCAGCACATCTTGGATGATATTGAGCTGGTGGAACAGTCAGACAGTTCAGTAGCTATGGTGCGTGAGAGGACCGAGGAGCCTACTGTAGCTGTCGAAAGAACTCGACCTCTCTCCCCTAGTGCCGAGGCAGTGCCGGAAGTCCATGCTCCTAAAGCTGCCAGGGCTCGGATGTCGACACCCACATCAGCTAAGAAGGCCAATGCTGTTGGGAAGGTCTCGGAGGGTGGGAAAGGATCTGTTGCCGAGACCTCCTCCTCTTCTGTTTCGCCAATCAGACCTCAAGGAGTGGATTGGACTGTCGGAGGACGTCTCGCAGAATTCAGTGGCGACCTGAAGGGCAATCCTTTCCTGGCACTGGTGGATTTAATTCCACACGAGAGCCTTACCATGGAACGCGACACCTCTGCTGAAGGGATGACAGAGCAGATGATTTATTTTCAACTTACTGTAAGTATACTACCTCTTTTTCTTTTTTTTTTTACTTTATGCATGAACATACTAACAAAATCTTTGCTACAGGCTGTTATGAGGTCGTTGGTTTGGTACTGCTACTTCCGGAAGGTAGCCAAGGAATCGACCAATAAGACTAACACCCTCCAAGGCTTAGTCACCAACCTGGAAGCCGAGAATACCAGGCTAAAGGAGGTAGTGGCTAAGCAAGACGAGGAGCTATTGCTCTCGGGCCAACAGCAGTCAATAATGCAGGCCGAAACATCCGAGATGGCTGCGGCTCGGACAAGGGCTGAGTCTGAGACTGCGGAGTTGGCGGCCGAGATTAAGGGTCTTCGAGCTGAAATAAGCCGACTCCAGGAGGATAACTCCATTATAAGAGAAGATCGGAACCAATTGGAGGAAAGGCACTCGGGCGTCTTGGATCAATTGGAATTGGCTCAGGCTAAAATCCTGGAGCAGAAAACCTTGGTGGCGAAGATAAATGACGCCAAAGTGATTGCTGAGGAGAAACTGAAGTTCTTCAAGGGCAAATACAATCAGGCGAGAGCTCAGTTGAAGGAGGCTAAGAGCCAAGTTGCCAGTTATTTGCGCCAGCTATCCTTTGCTTCATGGGTCCGAAACTCCGCCTGGGCTGATGGACTCATTCTCGGCTTTGAAACCTTTCGAGCATGGGCTAAGGACTCGACCCGAAAAATAGATCTCGACAGGGTAAAGATCGAGGACATCCCATGCTCGGACGCAGCTATGGCTCAATTGGTAAACCTAGGCCAAGAACAAATGCCTGACGCTGCAGGGATAAAAGAATTTTTCTTCGACCCCTTCTCAGCTCAACATTGCCAAGGTGCCGAGTCTGATCCAGATGACACCCGGTCCGAGGCCGTTTCTGCCAAGTCCCCCGATGTTAACCCTGCTGATGCCCCTAAGGCAAAATAGTGTAATACCATATGATATTTCTTTGTATATACTTCAAGTTTCTTAATGAAATGAGTTTTTTATGAATCTCGAAGTAACAACTTTCTGATTTTTGTTTGTTGCCTAAGGTAGTTAAAGAGGCTTATAACTATATTTCTCCGGATTCTGTCTTGGAGATTTTATTTTAGCCTTAGTCACACTATAACGAGTTTCTGTCTCGTAGAGTCGGATTCTTACTCCAAGTCAGGTCTCGGAGAGTTCTTTTATGCTATTCCGAGTTAGGTCTCGATGAGTTTGATTACTTCTTCGAGTTAGGTCTCGGAGAGTTTAACTACTTCTTCGAGTTAGGTCTCGGAGAGTTTAACTACTTCTTCGAGTTAGGTCTCGGAGAGTTTAATTACTTCTTCGAGTTAGGTCTCGGAGAGTTTAACTACTTCTCCGAGTTGGGTCTCGGAGAGTTTAATTACTTCTCTGAGTTGGTAATTTAATTTGTACATAGGTACCTTGTATACTGCATAACTCCGAGATATTTTTATTCATTGAAATAAAAATAATGAAATGACAAATAAATCACATATGACTGCGTTTAGACATAATACTTTTTAAGATGCTCAGCGTTCCAAGGCCTCGGCAAAGCCTTACCTCTGGAATCTTCCAAGTGGTACGCTCCAGCTCGTTTGCATTCAATCACCTTATAAGGTCCTTCCCAATTAGGAGCTAGCTTTCCTTTAGCTGGGTCCTTGGTTGCGAGAGTAGCTGATAAGCGCCGAATGTTGCACATTCAAGCCCCTTAATTTGCATATGTTAATTCCTTAGCGTTGTTATTTGTTTGATTTTGTTTTGTTTTTATTGTTTTCAGGTTATAAATAAAGATGCAATTAATTCCATTGATTTTGGGCTTAAAAGCACACATTGGGAAGACCTAGAAGATATGGTTAAACTTAACCAATCATGGTTAAGTTTAATCAAATAAAGGAAGGGATTAATTCGGAATTTCTCAAATTGGAGTCAAAATCGGATTGGATTCAAATTTGGATTCTGCATATGTATCGGTATTTTGGCCATAACTTTCAGCTCAAATATCCGATTAAGGTGATTCAAGCGGCAGTAGAAAGTTAACTCAAAGTTCTACAAATCATTGGGAAATAGAATTTTCCTAATTCGGAGCGCCGCAATGCCAAAATAGCCCCGCAAGACAGGAACGCAATTCTGGGCGAATCCTATTCCGATTTGGACTTAGGTTTTCTTTGTCCTAATTGGACTTGGACTTAAATCTCCGAAATTTCTAGGATTACTAGGGCTTCTAGGACTCTCCTAAGCCCTATAAATAGGCCTTTAAGCATTGAGAAAAGACACACCGCTTTTAGAGCAAAAATTCAGTAAAATAGTTTGTGGAGCTTAGAAGATCATGAGCAGCTAAACCCAATTGTGGGGTATTGATGTAGCCCTCTCCAAGTACAATGATTTGATTGTATTTAATTTCTAGTCTTTCAATTTATGCATGTTGATTGTATAACTTTGAGGATTGCTACAATTGATTTTTGTTCTTCATATTAAATGCAGTTGTTCTTTAAATTCCAATTCAATATTAGTAAAATTCTTATCTTGTCTTAGAAATTATTTTACTATTATTGAACTCAAATCATTCTTATTTTCTGTGAATATAAGAATGATGGTTATACAATGGTTCTTAATTGACATGCAATCAATAGGATTAGATAGGCCATGCCTAGGGAAGACAGATCGTACTACACCCTAGCTTAGTGTAATTTAGGTAGACGGTCCGTGCCAACCGAAGATGGGTTATGCTATTCCATTGATTGTATGAGATTATTTTTATATGTTTTCTTGTTGAAATTATAACATGCATAGAATGAATTGCTAGAATTAAATATGGTTAACCATTGATGTGCGGATTGTGGTGAAGTCAATACCCTACTCTCTCTCTCTCATACATTTACTTCCTTTATTTTCCGTTTATTTTATGCACTTCAAATTCACACAAACAAATCACTCTCTTTTAATTAAGTTAATTTTGATCTTTGGAATTTGATAATTTAACCCCTGCAGTCCTTGAGGTTCGACACCCTCTCTATAGCCCTATCCTACGGGATTCGTTCTATTGCGAGTGGTTATTTTTATTATTGATATTTTTGGTCACAAAATACCACATCAATTTTTGGCGCCGTTGCCGGGGACTGCTTAACGGTTTATTGTCAAATTTTAGAGATTAATTTTAGCTTAATAGTTTATTTCCCTGTTTTAAGTTGCTAATTTTTTTTTTAATTTTGTTTTGTGTTGATTTTTTTTTAGAAACTGCAAGCAGGTCCGTAAGCTGCCTTCTCTGTAACTGCGATCGAGCGCACCCTACCGTGTGATCGAGCGCACTTACGGCATCCTACAGCCAGAACCCTAAAGTGCTCTAAGGCCGTTTGTGAGCTTATTTGTTTCTGCTTTAGCTTAATTTTTTTTCCTGTTTTCTTTTTAATTTCTGTTTAGTTTATGCTAGGTCGTCGTTCTTTATCTTTTCCATTAATTTCTTGCGACCTTGAAATTGAACACACTCTTAGACAAATTAGATCCCAAGGGACCCCTAATTTGCTAGAAGAACGTTCCACTGAGACCATGGGAGACGGTAATCACGTAGCTTTGCAGGATCACTACCTGCCAACAACTTACACTACTCCCACATGTCTCCGGTTGCCAGAAATTACGGCAACCCATTATGAAATTAAGCC
The DNA here is from genome assembly GCF_965113065.1 of Corylus avellana. NCBI lineage: Eukaryota > Viridiplantae > Streptophyta > Magnoliopsida > Fagales > Betulaceae > Corylus > Corylus avellana. Next base: position 6,440,918 of record NC_142493.1, on the reverse strand, counting down.
CAGCACCATACGAAGTTTACCTTCTTTCTTAGGGCTTAGCACTGAAAATCCTTATGACTTCCTCAGTGACTTTGAAGCAATTTGTGATACTACTAAAATGAATGGATTCACTGAGGATGCCCTAAGGATGCGTCTTTTTCCTTTCTCCCTCAAGGAAAAAGCCAAACATTGGTTTCAATCCTTAACACCTAACTCTATTACTTCTTGGGCTCAATTACAGCAAGAATTTCTTAAGAAGTATTTTCCCATAGGAATGACCAATGATACTAGGAGAGCCATCACTACTTTCTCCCAGTATGAGGGAGAAGATTTCCATGAAACTTGGGATAGGTTGCAGAGCTTGCTTAGATCATGCCCACACCACGCTGTCCCAAAATGGCAGCTAGTGCAGTGTTTTTATGATGGCCTGACCGAGTCCAACAGAAAAATGGTAGATGCATCATGTGGGGGGACATTCATGTTAAAAAGCGAAGATGAAGCATGGTCTATGTTTGAAAACTTGAGTAACAATTCTCTTCAGCAGGTTTCTACCAGACAGAGGGCACCACCACCTAAAGCACTCAAGACCGAAAGTTTGTATGAAGCAGACCAGTTCCCAAACATGGCGAACCAAGTAGTTGAGGCCATCACAAAGAAGCTAGATCAAGTTCTGTTGACTGCCGGTTTAGCTCCTAATGCTGCTCACACACACACTGAGCCATGTTCTTTCTGTTCCAGTCCTATGCATCATATAAATAACTGCCCTATTACTGGAAATTACACTGATATTGCAAATGAGCAGGTTAATGCAGCTTTCTCCAGACCGGGTAATGATCCATACTCCAATACTTACAACCCCGGATGGAGAAATCATCCAAATTTCTCATGGAAGAATTCAAGTTCAGGCAACTCAGCCCCAGGGCCACATAATCAATCTCAATCCAACAGGCAGCCCTACCAATCTCATTCTACTTACCGGCCTCCACAGCAGCACTATCAAGCTCCCCCAGAGTCAAATTTTGAGGATCGGATTATAAAAGCAGTGAATGAGCTGACCAGCGAGATCAAGCAGTCAATCAAATCTCAAGAAGAAAGAGTCAACTCACATTCCCAATCCATCGCCAAGCTAGAAGCTCAAGTCGGACAACTTGCCAACACCATCAACAGAAGGGACGAAGGCAAGCTTCCAAGTCAGCCGGTGGTAAACCCTAAGGGGCACTTCATGGTAGATGAGGGCACTTCCTACCATCAGCAAGTTCAAGCCATCACCACCTTGAGAAGCGGCAAAATAGTTGACAATCATGTGGAGGAGAAAAAGGATGAGCACACGGAGGTTGCACAGAACCTGCAGAATGACAATAGCAAGCAAGCAAGCAATAAGGTTTCGTCATCAGCGGCACCCACTCCAGAGATCCCATATGAGCCACGGGCCCCCTTCCCGGAACGTCTCAGGGCACCTTCACACTTTGGGAAACAAGGAGAGAAAATTCAAGGAATGATGGAGATGTTCAAACAAGTCAAAATCAATCTTCCCCTCCTAGATGCCATTGCACAAGTGCCCGCCTATGCCAAGTTCCTTAAAGACTTGTGTACTCAAAAGAGGAAGACCAGAAATAACATCCCCAAGAAAGTCCTTCTGACAGAGCAAGTAAGTTCCCTGATTAAGCACAACACTCCTCTAAAGTTCAAGGACCCCGGGGCTCCAACAATTTCCTGCATCATCGGAAAAAGCGAGATTGATCGGGCACTCTTAGATCTGGGAGCTGGTGTGAATTTACTTCCTTATTCAGTATATCAGCAGCTTGGCCTAGGGGAGCTGAAACCCACCACTGTGATTTTGCAACTAGCTGATCGGTCAATTAAGAAGCCTAGAGGGATTGTAGAAGATGTGATCATCCAGGTGGACAAATTTTTCTTCCCAGTTGACTTCATAGTGCTTGATACCGAGCCTGTGCCCAATCCTGAGAAACTGGTTCCTGTCATCCTTGGGCGTCCATTCTTAGCCACAGTAAATGCATGTATCAACTGTCGAACTGGAGTCATGGAGATCTCCTTTGGCAATATGAAGGTTCGGTTGAATATCTTTACTGCATTTCAGCATGCTCCTGATCAGAATGAGTGTTTCTTTTTGGACAGCATTGAAGGATATGTAGAAGATTCACTACCCAGTCTCCTGACGAAGGATCCAGTGGAAGCATGCCTGAATTACTTCGACTTTGAAGAATTCAACACCGACCAGTACATTCAAGAGGTCCATGATTTGCTCGAAACAGCTGCAAGTGCAGATTTCCATCCATGGAGAGTAGTAAAGGAGCCCCTACCTGCGACGGCCAGCACTCCTCCTGTTCCATCTCTGCTGTCTCCACCAAAGCTTGAGTTGAAGCCCCTGCCAGCAAAGCTCAAGTATGCATTTCTGGGGTCTAACAACACCTTGCCAGTTATCATTGCTTCCGACTTGCAAAAAGACCAAGAGGACAGTCTGCTCGCAGTGTTAAAGGAGTATAAAGAGGCTATTGGTTGGACCGTGGCAGATTTAAAAGGCATTGACCCCTCCATCTGTATGCACCGGATCCATTTGGAAGAAGATGGTCGACCCTCCCGCGAGGCACAGCGCCGGTTGAATCCCAACATGAAGGAGGTAGTAATGAAAGAGGTAGTCAAGTTACTTGATGCAGGCATTATCTACCCCATCTCAGATAGCAAATGGGTGAGCCCCACTCAAGTGGTTCCAAAGAAATCAGGCATCACCGTCGTTGAGAACTCTGCAGGAGAATTGGTTCCACAGCGCACCACCACGGGATGGCGTGTCTGCATTGACTACCGGAAGCTAAATTCCCATACCCGGAAGGATCACTTCCCGCTCCCATTCATTGATCAAATTTTAGAGCGTCTTGCTGGCCAAAGTTACTATTGCTTCCTTGACGGCTACTCCGGGTATAACCAGGTTGCAGTTGATCCCCAAGACTAAGAGAAGACGACATTCACATGTCCATTCGGCACCTTTGCTTACCGACGCATGCCCTTCGGCTTATGCAATGCACCTGCCACATTCCAGAGATGTATGATGTCTATCTTCTCCGACATGGTGGAAAAATTTTTGGAGGTATTTATGGATGACTTTTCTGTTTTTGGATCTTCTTTTGATCAATGTCTTCATAATTTGTCACTTGTGCTTCAACGTTGCAAAAAAACTAACCTGATTTTGAGCTGGGAGAAGAGCCACTTCATGGTACAGGAAGGGATAGTTTTGGGCCATATAGTGTCCAAGAGAGGTATTGAGGTGGACCGGGCTAAAGTTGAGCTCATTGAGAATTTACCACCCCCCACTTCAGTGAAGCAGATCCGTTCTTTCCTAGGGCACGCCGGTTTCTACCGTCGTTTCATCAAAGACTTCAGCAAAATCTCAAGGCCCTTATGTAACTTGCTTGCTAAGGACACCCCTTTTCACTTTGATGAAGCATGTCATAAGGCATTCCAGCAGCTCCGGTCTCTCTTATCTTCGGCTCCCATCATGCAGCCGCCTGATTGGTCATTGCCCTTTGAGATTATGTGTGATGCATCTGACTATGCTGTGGGTGCAGTTTTGGGACAACGGGTAGGCAAGCTTCCTCATGTCATTTATTATGCTAGCAAGACTTTGATAGATGCTCAAGTTAACTATACAACCACTGAGAAAGAATTGCTAGCTGTGGTATTTGCTCTGGATAAATTCCGCTCATATCTGCTGGGCTCAAAGGTTATAATTTTTTCTGATCATGCTGCTCTGCGACATCTACTGGCCAAGAAGGAAACAAAGCCTCGGTTGATCCGCTGGATATTACTTTTGCAAGAATTTGACATCGAGATTCGAGACAAAAAGGGCACTGAAAATGTTGTTGCTGACCATTTGTCACGGATTTTATTTGAGACACCTCAGCCAACTCCTGTTCATGACTCTTTCCCCGATGAGCAACTCTTGGAAATTACTCCGAGCAATCCGCCATGGTATGCCGATATTGTCAATTATCTAGCAACAGATCGGATTCCTTTTCATTGGTCCAAGCAAGATAAGGACCGCTTCTTCAAGCAAGTTCGATTCTATTATTGGGAAGATCCAGAGTTGTTCAAGTATTGTGCGGACCAGATCATCCGACGTTGTGTCCCTGAGAGTGAATTTTCCAGCATTCTTACCTTTTGTCATTCCCTGGCTTGTGGAGGACACTTCAGTGCCAAGAGGACAGCAGCCAAGGTTCTACAATGCGGATTCACATGGCCCACCTTGTTCAAAGATGCCTATGACTTCTGCCGAGCTTGTGAGAGATGTCAACGCCTAGGAGCAATGTCTCGGAGGGACATGATGCCATTAAACCCCATCCTTATCGTCGAGATTTTTGATGTCTGGGGTATCGACTTCATGGGACCCTTCCCACCGTCTTGCGGGTATGAGTACATTTTGGTAGGAGTGGATTATGTTTCTAAGTGGGTAGAAGCCATTGCCACAAAGACCAATGATCACAAGGTTGTAGTGAAATTCCTCCAAGCCAACATTTTCAGCAGATTTGGCACTCCTCGGGCAATCATTAGTGATGGAGGTAGACACTTTTGCAACTGGTTTTTCAAAGCCTTGCTTCTCAAGTATTCTGTCACACATAAGGTAGCCACTCCCTACCATCCTCAAACAAGTGGCCAAGTGGAAGTGTCTAATCGGGAGATTAAGCATATTCTGGAGAAGACGGTTAGGCCAGACCGAAAGGATTGGTCCTTGCATCTCAATGATGCATTATGGGCCTACCGCACAGCTTACAAAACTCCCATTGGAATGTCTCCCTATCGGCTGGTATATGGCAAAGCGTGCCACCTCCCTGTGGAATTAGAACACAAGGCTCTATGGGCAATTAAGCAGTTTAATTTCGACATGCAAGCAGCTGGTTCTCACCGGAAACTTCAGTTGACAGAGTTAGAGGAGCTGCGGCGAGATGCATATGATAATGCTTGCATTTATAAGGAGCGGACTAAGGCTTTTCATGACAAACATATCTTGCCCAAAACATTTGTTCGGGACCAGAAAGTATGGCTCTTCAATTCCAGACTCCGGCTTTTCCCTGGCAAGCTTCGCTCCCGATGGGACGGCCCCTTCATAGTCACCGCAGTGTCGCCCCATGGTGCTGTCGAGTTGCGGGACCCAAAGAATGGCACTCTGTTCAAGGTCAATGGTCAAAGATTGAAGCCCTGCATCCAGCATTTCGAGCCAGGTACAGACGTGAAATCCGTCGATTTGACGGATCCCGTCTATTTTTTGGATTAGGGCACTGACACCCTGGGCTCGAGCGCACTCACCATGCGCTCGATCCCAGAACACGAGCCTGCGCTCGAGCCCACCATGCGTGGGATCGAGCGCAGATGCTCTGCACTCAACACACACATGCATGAATGCGCTCGAGATCCCCTCTTTCTCCCCCATTTTTCCCCACTCCCCAGCGCCGCACCTATTCTTTCCCCCACACCACCGAATCCAACCAAGCACCCACCTCACCAAACCTCACCGTCCCCATTTTTCGTTCAAATTTTTGTAGCAATCAGCAGTCCGTGGGTCCACGGACTGCTCTGTGTTGGTTTGTCTTTGTTTTGCAGGGGGTTGGGCAGCCCAATAAGGTGGTTATCCATCTCCTCCCTTTTGGAGTGCCCACCAAGTGCTCGACGAATTGCCTTAACCAAGCAACATCATGCTTCGGGCCACTGCTTCCACATCCCGCTCTTCCCCTGCTCGAGAGAAGCCCAGCAAGAACTGCTGCGCACCATTGTAGCATGGCTGCCACCTGCACCCGGGGCATCTTCTTCTGCGCCTTAGTGACAGGTTCAGTGTTTCTTTTTCCCCTTGCACTGTTTTATTGTTATTTTCCACACACTGAGGACATTGTGCACATTAAGTTGGGGGGTGTGGGCATATACATGAGAGTTCTGAGCATGCAATTGATTTTCCGGTTGTGGTTTGAAATTCATTGATAGGCTTAATATGACGTACAGATGATCACTTGATTAAGGAATTAAAACTGGGTTACTTTCATTGGCAGTATGAAATATTACTTGTTTCAATTTGATTTGCACAAGCACACTAGCATATAGTTTGTGGGGCATGAAATCTGGAATCAAGATTGTTTGTTTTTAATATTTGAAATGTAGTTGGGCAACTTATTGGGAAAACGACCTTGGCATAAATTCCAAAAAAAAAAAAAAAAAAACAAAAAACAAAATGACGATCATTTTGAACTTTCCACCAAGTAACCGGACCTCTTGCCTCATTAAGCAGTGAGCGTTCGCGTCAAAAAGTGAGAAGTTTAGATTGGTTGATATAAAAAAAAAAAAAAAAAAAAAAAAAAAAAGGAAGTCTTTACACCTAATGCCCTTGATCCGAGTTAGAAGTTTAGATTTGTAGCCTTTTTGATCCGAGTTAGTAAGTCTTTACACCTAATGCCCTTGATCCGAGTTAGAAGTTTAGATTTGTAGCCTTTTTGATCCGAGTTAGTAAGTCCTTAGGGGTGTCTTTACACCTAATGCCCTAAAACCATCTGGTTTGGGAGTCATTGGCTTAACGCTCGATACATGGGTCAATTAGAAAGCTTAAGGGAGCTAAGTGAAAAAAAAAAAAAAAGAAAAAAAAAAAAAAAAGAAAAAAAAGGAAATTGTTGCCTTGGTTGTTTATCCAGTAAGAAGTCCAATAAATTTTGAGTATTAATCCATGCATGATTGAGATTAGTTTTGAAATCCCTTGACTATTTGTTGAGTTCACATACACGAGTTGAATCTTGTAATATCTCATAATTGCCATGATTGAAGCTAAGTTGTGATTGCCTGAAATTGTGAAGATAGTGTTTGTTTTATTAAGCCTGTTTATGACTGAGAACCATGATGGTTATGATATTGCATGTTTGAGAACTACAGGGGTATAAAATGTTTGTGGGTATCATTCCTGGAAAACCCTCACGAGACTTCACTCGTCCTCTAGGGAATTCCTAGGGGTTTAAAAGGCTTGTTGCATACGCTAAATGCAATCGTATATCCCACGAAAGATGGATTTATCTTTTTATGTTTCACTTTATTTTCTGCTTTGTATTGCTAAGGGACTAGCAATATGTAAGTTTGGGGGTGTGATAAGCGCCGAATGTTGCACATTCAAGCCCCTTAATTTGCATATGTTAATTCCTTAGCGTTGTTATTTGTTTGATTTTGTTTTGTTTTTATTGTTTTCAGGTTATAAATAAAGATGCAATTAATTCCATTGATTTTGGGCTTAAAAGCACACATTGGGAAGACCTAGAAGATATGGTTAAACTTAACCAATCATGGTTAAGTTTAATCAAATAAAGGAAGGGATTAATTCGGAATTTCTCAAATTGGAGTCAAAATCGGATTGGATTCAAATTTGGATTCTGCATATGTATCGGTATTTTGGCCATAACTTTCAGCTCAAATATCCGATTAAGGTGATTCAAGCGGCAGTAGAAAGTTAACTCAAATTTCTACAAATCATTGGGAAATAGAATTTTCCTAATTCGGAGCGCCGAAATGCCAAAATAGCCCCGCAAGACAGGAACGCAATTCTGGGCGAATCCTATTCCGATTTGGACTTAGGTTTTCTTTGTCCTAATTGGACTTGGACTTAAATCTCCGAAATTTCTAGGATTACTAGGGCTTCTAGGACTCTCCTAAGCCCTATAAATAGGCCTTTAAGCATTGAGAAAAGACACACCGCTTTTAGAGCAAAAATTCAGTAAAATAGTTTGTGGAGCTTAGAAGATCATGAGCAGCTAAACCCAATTGTGGGGTATTGATGTAGCCCTCTCCAAGTACAATGGTTTGATTGTATTTAATTTCTAGTCTTTCAATTTATGCATGTTGATTGTATAACTTTGAGGATTGCTACAATTGATTTCTATTCTTCATATTAAATGCAGTTGTTCTTTAAATTCCAATTCAATATTAGTAAAATTCTTATCTTGTCTTAGAAATTATTTTACTATTATTGAACTCAAATCATTCTTATTTTCTGTGAATATAAGAATGATGGTTATACAATGGTTCTTAATTGACATGCAATCAATAGGATTAGATAGGCCATGCCTAGGGAAGACGGATCGTACTACACCCTAGCTTAGTGTAATTTAGGTAGACGGTCCGTGCCAACCGAAGATGGGTTATGCTATTCCATTGATTGTATGAGATTATTTTTATATGTTTTCTTGTTGAAATTATAACATGCATAGAATGAATTGATAGAATTAAATATGGTTAACCATTGATGTGCGGATTGTGGTGAAGTCAATACCCTACTCTCTCTCTCTCATACATTTACTTCCTTTATTTTCCGTTTATTTTATGCACTTCAAATTCACACAAACAAATCACTCTCTTTTAATTAAGTTAATTTTGATCTTTGGAATTTGATAATTTAACCCCTGCAGTCCTTGAGGTTCGACACCCTCTCTATAGCCCTATCCTATGGGATTCGTTCTATTGCGAGTGGTTATTTTTATTATTGATATTTTTGGTCACAAAATACCACATCAGTAGCTTTACGTAGGACCAGATCTCCAATTTTGAAGGTTCGAGGCTTGACCTTCTTGTTGAAATACCGAGTCACTCTTGCCTGATATGCTGCCATAGCCACATGGGCTCGATCCCGCTTCTCTTGAAGCAAGTCCAAATGCAGTTGTAAACCCTCGTCATTAGTCTCGGATCGGAAGGTCTCTACACGATAGCTGCCTGAGCCTATCTCGGCTGGAATGACTGCTTCAGTTCCGAATGCTAAGGCATATGGTGTCTCTTCGGTTGGGATTCGCTTGGTTGTTCGGTATGCCCACAAAACTTCTGGAAGGTCTTCTGCGCAGTTTCCTTTCCGATCACCCAGCTTCTTCTTCAAAATTTTGAAGATCGTCTTATTGGTAGCCTCCACCTGTCCATTAGCCTGGGGGTGCCCTGGAGACGAGTAATAGTTCCTTATTTGGAGTTGGGCACACCAAGCTCGGAATGAGTCGCAGTCAAACTGCTTGCCATTATCTGTGACAAAAGCATGAGGAATGCCATACCGGCATATGATGCTCTTCCATAAAAATCGCTCTATTGCCTTAGCTGTGATATTCACTAAGGCCTCAACCTCTGCCCATTTAGTGAAATAATTCACAGCAACAACAGCAAACCTTAGACCTCCTTTGCTCCGAGGCAATGGTCCCACTATATCTACCCCCCATTGAGAGAAGGGCCAAGGTGAAGAGATTGCGCTCAGGTCTTCAGGAGGTTGATGAGTTATATTAGCGAACCTTTGGCATTTGTCACAATTTTTGACTAATTCTGCCGAGTCCCTGCTCATGCTGGGCCAATAGAAACCTGCTCGGACTGCTTTATGCGCCAACATTCTAGCCCCCGCATGGCTTCCGCAAATCCCTTCGTGGATTTCTCTAAGGATATAGCTCCCTTCTTCTTTTGAAACGCACTTCAAAAGTGGCAACATGAAACCCCTCTTGTAAAGGATTCCATTTACCATTGTAAACCTTCCTGCTCTTATCTTCAACCGGGTAGCAAGCTTTTTTTCTGAAGGAAGTACTCCTCTTTTCAGGTATTCTACGATTTCATGTTGCCAATTAGGTATGGTCTCGGCTGTAGAGACCGACACCGTCTCGGTAACTGATGACTGTAGAAGAATTTGGATAGGAGTCTCGGTTGTGACCTCTCCATTGGCAGTTGAGGCTATTCGGGCCAATTGGTCTGCTTTTTCATTCTCTGGTCTCGGAATTTTCACAATATTAAACTTGCTGAACAATGTTTGCAAATCCTGTACTTTAGATAAGTATAACTTCATCTTGTCTCCCTTGGCTTCGAATTCTCCTCTGATGTGCCCTACAACAACCTGGGAGTCACTCCGTATTTTGACAATTTTGGCTCCCATTTCGAGAGCTAAACCGAGTCCTGCCAAGACTGCCTCATACTCGGCCTCATTATTCGTCGTCTTGAACTTCAACTTCAATGCACTACATAATTCTTCTCCCTCGGGAGTAATCATGACTATCCCTGCTCCACCATGCTTCTTCGTAGATGATCCATCCACATAAACTACCCAGGTTTCATCGCTTGGCCAGCTGGTGATGTCTGGCAAATTAGTGAATTCTGCTAGAAAATCAGCCAGTGCCTGGCCTTTGAGAGAATTTCGAGGGAGAAACTCAATATCGAATTCTCCCAGCTCAATGGCCCAATTAGCTAATCTTCCCGACAGATCTAGCTTTCTTAGTACTTTCTTTAAAGGGTATTCAGTCAACACTTGGATAGTATGAGCTTGGAAGTAGGGTCGGAGCTTCCTAGATGCTATAATTAAGGCAAAAGCCAGTTTTTCCATCTGGGGATACCTTTCTTCAGCGCCCCTCAAAGCTCTGCTTGTGAAGTATACAGGCTTTTGAATTCCTTCTTCCTCTCGGATTAATGCAGCACTAACTGCCGTTTGAGACACAGCTAAATACAAATAGAGTACCTCCCCAGGCATTGTCTGGCTCAGCAAAGGAGGGCTCACCAGATATTTTTTCAGCTGTCCGAAGGCTTCTTCACATTCGTCTGTCCATTCAAAGGCCTTTCGCAAGACTTTAAAAAACGGAAGACACTTATCGGTCGATCGTGAAATGAACCGATTTAGTGCCGCTACCCTTCCTGTCAATTGCTGGAGCTACTTCAAGTTTCTCGGAGATTGCATATCCAAGACAGCTTGTATCTTTTCAGGATTGGCCTCTATTCCTCGGCTGGATACCATGTAACCGAGGAACTTTCCCGATGAAACTCCGAATGCACACTTTGAGGGATTCAACTTCATCCCATACTTCTTCAAGGTTGTGAACGTCTCTTGCAAGTCGAGTACGTGGCCCTGTGGCAGCACACTCTTGACTAGCATGCCATCAACGTATACTTCCATATTGCGTCCGATCTGGTCTCGGAACATCTTGTTTACCAGTCTCTGGTATGTCGCCCCTGCGTTCTTCAAACCGAAGGGCATGACTTTATAACAGTACAAACCTCGGTCAGTTATGAACGCAGTTTTTTCACGGTCCTCTGGATGCATATATATCTGGTTGTAATCAGAGAAGGCATCCGTGAAGCTAAGTAATCCATATCCAGCTGTTGAGTCCACCAATGCATCAATGCGAGGTAATGGAAAACTGTCTTTTGGGCAGGTTTTATTGAGGTCAGTGAAATCCACGCACATCCTCCACTTCCCATTAGACTTTTTGACCAATACTATATTAGCCAACCAATCAGGGTAATATACTTCTTCAATGAAACGGGCCTTGAGAAGCTTCTCTACCTCCTCTGCTATGGCCACATTCCGTTCAGGGGCGAACTTTCTCCTTTTTTGCTTTACTGGTTTCACACTTGGATCGACATTTAACTGGTGGGTGATGTCTTCAGGATCAATTCCCGGCATGTCTTCGTGGGTCCACGCAAAAACTTCTAAATTCCTTCTTAGGAAGATGATGAGGCCGTCTCGGATTGTGGGACTGAGCTGCGTCCCAATCTTCAAAGTCTTGTCTTCACTTATCACCACATCCTCCAAAGGTTCAGCTGGCTCCCCCTTTGGGTCATTCCTGTTGTTCCCACCTACCGTACCAATTACAACAGGAGTCGGATCCGAGACCTTCTTGAGAGACGTATTGTAACATCTTCTCGCCTGGGTCTGATCTCCCTTCACTTCTCCGACTCCGTCCTCTATTGGGAACTTCATCATCAAGTGGTATGTCGAAGTTACGGCCTTTAACTTATTCAAAGCAGGTCTACCGATAATGGCATTGTAGGCACCTGGTCGGTCAATAACCAGAAAATCTACCATCACAGTTTTCTGCTTAGGTGCTGTTCCTGCCGTGACAGGGAGTGAAATAAGACCAATTGGCTGGGCCTGCTCTCCTGCAAATCCAACCAGGGGAGAGCTAAATGGTGTGACCCTATCACGATCGATACCCGTTTGCTGAAAAACTGGCCAGTACAATATATCAGCCGAGCTTCCATTGTCCACCAGAATTCTGTGGATCATATGGTTGGCCACTGTTACAGTTACGATTAGCGGATCATCATGGGGCTGCATTACCCCCCTTGCGTCCTCTTCAGAGAAAGAAAGGATCAATGAATCCTTTTTTGCAACTTTGGACGGTCTCTGCACTGTAAAGACCTCCTCGGCATGTGTCTTCCTAGCATGGGCTTTCCTGGCCGAATTAGACTGTCCTCCACCAGCTATTCCTCCGGCAATAGTATGGATTTCTCCTACCACTCTTTGATCCCGAGGGGGTCTCGGATCTTCTCTAGGACCATCGTCCCGATCACGTCTCGGCTCCTGTGCCCTTTCAGCTCGGTTTCTCTCTAATAGGAGAGGCTGTTGATGCACCGCGCCTTGGTTCCTTTCCCCTGCTAGGAATCTTACCAGCCTTCCGTTTCTGATGAAAGTTTCGATTTCCTGCCGCAAGGTTATACAGTCTTCCGTCAAATGTCCGTGATCATTGTGGTACTCGCAGAACTTCGTCCGATCTCGCTTCCTCGGATCACCCTGCAACTTACTTGGCCATCTGAAAGATGGATCTCTTCTGATTTCCATAAACACTTCGTTGACCCTGGTATTCAAAGGTGTGAACCTTCGATCTTCACGTCGCCGAGGTTATGACTTTGGGACTGATGGTACAGTCTTCTTGACTACTCTCTTCTGAAACCTTTCTTCCTTCGGAGCAGATGCTATACGTGGCTCCTTTTTGGCATCCTCCTTCTCCCGGTCTTCTTCCTCCTGACCTTTCGTGAGAGCTTTAATCATTTCCTCCTGATTAATATACTCCTCTGTCTTGGCGATAAACTCGGGAAGAGTTATTTCTATCGAACTTTTTGATACTTCGGCCATTCGAGGCCCATTTGGCTTGACCCCATGCCATAACGCGGATAATACCGTTTGATCCCCCGGGTTATCCACTAACAATTTTTCTTTATTAAACCTATTCATGAAATCTTTCAGGCTTTCTTCCTTCCCTTGACGCAAAGATAGTAAGCAAGCTGAGTGCTTCCTCCTCTTCTTGGTAGCCAGGAATTGGCTTAAAAAGAGACTTCCCAGTTCTTTGAAACTGTCTATTGACTTGGCAGGCAATCTGGCAAACCAGTCTTGAGCAACTCCTTCCAAAGTGAGAGGAAAGGTTCTGCACGCTATTTCATCCGGAAATCTATGAAGGGAAAAGTGAACACGGACGCTTTCCATATGTTCAGAAGGGTCGCCACTACCATTAAACTCCTTGACGCGAGGCATCTTGAAGTTTTCAGGCAAAGGAAAATTTAACACTCGATCAGTGAAAGGCAGGTCGGTGTTATCCATGAACCCCGAAGCAGGGGTTTTCTCATCCTTTGCAGCCAACTTACGGGTCAGCTCTTCGTACTTCTTCTTCAGATCCTCCATGTCAGCACTCATCTGGCCTTCATTTTGTCCATGGGGTTGTTCCTGTCGAGGTCTCGTGTGCTGGGACCTCTCCTGCTCATGGTGCTCCTCATTCTGGACAATAGTATGATGGCTAGCTTGGACTGAACTTGCTTCTTCGTCACGGTGTGAACCAGCCGTCCGCTTTCCACGGCGAATTTCCCTTCGCCTTTCCTTTTCACGCCGTTCATCACGTCTTCTTTCTCGCTCTTGGTCCCTCTGGCTATTACGGCCCTCAGCAGCTGTGAGCCTTACAGCCAGGTCTTCATTTTGCTTCTTCAGAACCTTCATGGATTCAGACATCTGCCTCATGAATTCTGTTAGATCGGGTGGTGGTGGTGCGTGGGAGGCTGCAGCAGTGGAACGGGTAGTCACCATTTTTGGATTAGTAGAGAACTGATGAAAATCGAAGTTCCCACAGACGGCGCCAAACTGTTGATGCACAGTTTTCCAAGTGATGACGTGACACGCTTGCCGAGCTTTTTGTTGACCGACACAAAGAATATTTGACTGCACAACAAGAAAGAAAGAAGGATCGAAGTGACTGGGGGTGAGCCGGCGTGAGCACTCCGATGCCTAAGTCAGAAGGAGAAAGAAAAAGATACTATCAACAACTATAGAGCTCAGAGAATGAGAGTTGTGATTACCTTTGCTTTGATCATGTGACTTGTATTTATAGGCAGAGGAGGAGATTTGATTTCCCACTTATTAAGGAATCTTATCCCTTCATATCGGCTAAACAAACATTTGAATGAAAAGATCATGTTTGTTAGTTCTTCCACAATTTAAGCGATTTGAGATCATTGGATCAACTTTGTAATCTCTTAATATATCAGAGTTGTTCCCCTTATCGAGATTTAAATGTCCTGAGTTATTCTCGGACTTTATGATCTCGGCTAGGGGTTGCCTCGGATTGGTAGTCTCGGATCACGTGAGTAGGTCTCGGACGTGGGCCTTTTGAGTAGGTCTCGGACATGGGCCCTTTGAGTAGGTCTCGGACATGGGCCCTTTCTGGCTGGGCCCAAGGACTGCTCAACGAATGGTAAGCTAGTTCATGACCCAACAAATTCCATGATGGGCACTTAATTGGTTGCAACCTAGCTAATTCCATTAGTCCATTGCTATAAAATAAAGCATGTAGTAATGTATAGTATCTACCCCATTTCTCTGATATTGAGAAGTGGAGGAGAGGTGGGGGAGAACTCACAAAATGGGGACCATTCCTTTACATTTATCTTATATGAAAAGTGGCATTCAATGCTTGAATATTGGCACTTGGAGCACGCCTCAAATGATAGTTACTGGACTTCAATTTAGAAACGTTTGTACAGTTAAAAATTCCTCTAAAATGGGACAATTTAAGTGAAGCGTTTCTAAGTTGAAAATTTAGTGCCAAGCGTCCCATTGTAAAAATGGGGGCGCTCAAAATTATAATTACAAAATTCCTTATACTCCTGTCAAAAAAGTAAATTACCTACACCCGGTAATAAAACCAATTAACTCATGGGCACACTCCGTTTGAAGATTTCAAATTTTTCAAAGGAGTGGACAAGTCAAGAAACGTGTTCCTTTTTTCCAGTGTCAATGTTAGGCCATTATCATTAATATAATATCCAAATGAAGCAAGATTGAGCATGCCTTTGAAAAGTAACTAGACGAACTTTCCTGGCAAGCACCAATAATTAGTACTCTTCTTGATCACATTAACATTTTAAGTATCCCTTTAAATTACCTCCAAAGTTGCAATTGCATACATTCCCTTCCCAATATGGATTATCCCAGCATCCTTCTCTCCCAGCTGGCTCTTTGCTGCTTACTTTTCCATCTTCCTTTGCATCATGCTCTATCATTCAATTTCTCTAATTTTACCGACAGCAGGCTGATATTAAATGGCACTGCTGCCATCCAAAATGGAATTCTATCCCTCACCAGAGACCGCAATAACGATACCGCTGCCGGCCGAGCTGTATATTCTGGACAGCTGCATCTTTATGATCCCATTACAGGTAATTCCACCGACTTCACTACTAAGTTTTCATTCAAAATATCAACTGTTACTTCACCAGGGCAAGATGGGCTCGCATTCTTCCTTGCACCCAACGGTTCTCTCCTCCCGGAATATGCTTCAGGAGGATGCCTTGCACTCTTTAGCCAATGTGACAATTTCACTATACCAAGAAAAGATATGGTAGCTGTCGAGTTTGACACCTATGGAAATACATGGGATGAAACCGACAAGGAACATGTCGGCATCAACATAAACTCCATCAAATCCGACAGGAAACAGGATTTGAGCCGAAGTATGAAAAATGGAGTAATTGTGGATGCAATAATCCGCTACGACTCTAAAGCCAATTATTTAAGCGTATCCTGGTCTTTCCCTGGCGACCCTTTTGTTAGCTTTTCACATCGAGTTAACCTGACAACACTTTTGCCGGAGTGGGTATCCATTGGCTTTGCGGCTGGATCAGCCTATTTCTTTGAGACTCATGAAATCCTTTCATGGGAATTTACAACGGAATTATGGCCGGCCGTTCCCGGCAGTACTAGTAGTACAGGATTAATTGTTGGTTGTGTAGTTGGTGGGTTATTTTTAGTTTGTGGAATTGTTTCAGTGTTGGTGTTCGTTTGGAGAAAAAGGAGTAGAGGAAAGGGAAAAGAGGGTGAAAAGAATGGTGATTTCATGGAACAAGAAATTGAAAATACAGGACCTAAGAAGTTCTCTTATAATGATCTTGTTCGTGCCACAAACAACTTTGCAGAACAAGGCAAGCTTGGTGAAGCAGGTTTTGGAGGGGTTTACAAAGGTTTCTTGAGTGAGTTGCAGCAGTTTGTGGCAGTTAAAAAGGTTTCTAGACCGTCCGATCAGGGAAAGAAGGCGTACACAACAGAGATAAAAATCATTAGCATATTGAGACATAAAAACATGGTACAACTCATTGGTTGGTGCCACGAAAATAGTGCTCTTCTTCTTGTCTATGAGTTCATGCCTAATGGTAGCCTTGATTTTCACCTTTTTGGAGGTAGAACCCAGCTTAAGTGGGAAGTTAGGCATAAGATAGTCCTTGGTCTTGCGTCGGCATTGCTTTATCTGCATGAAGAATCAGGACAATATGTGGTGCATAGGGATATCAAATCCAGCAACATAATGTTGGATTCAGATTTCAATGCGAAGCTTGGGGACTTTGGTCTAGCAAGGCTCATGGATGAAGAGGCAGGCGTGAAGACGACAGGGCTAGCCGGAACTTGGGGTTATATTGCACCAGAATATGCAAGCACGGGCAAGGCAACTAAGGTACCATTAGATCAGTACTTATTTTAAAAATTTAAACTTATAGGAAGTAATAATAATTAT
Organism: Corylus avellana; assembly: GCF_965113065.1. Lineage (NCBI taxonomy): Eukaryota > Viridiplantae > Streptophyta > Magnoliopsida > Fagales > Betulaceae > Corylus > Corylus avellana. The sequence continues at coordinate 6,424,134 of NC_142493.1, read as the reverse complement.
TATTTAGTAGACTCTTGTACAATTGTACGTCAACTTAAGGGTGTAGTAATAAATAATAGCCTTGATCCAAAGATTAATTTTTACTTTCACGTCACCTAACTTTATAGAAGTCAACTAAATAGCATTACTTTTAGAGAACTACTACATAATAGACAAGTGTCCACCTTCTATGATCAAACTTGATGTTGCATGGTTCTCCCATAACATTTGATTACAAAAATAGGTTTTTTGGTTGATAGCGAAACTGAGCCACATCAACTTTTATTCAAAATCTTTTCTTTATAAGTGAAGCTTGATGAATGACCGAAACAAAGTTTAAACTTAAACTCTTTGCAATCATACAATATTAAATCACAACTTATCTCAAAAGCTTAAACAAATAGAAATGTATAAATTTAATAATTTAATTTATTTTGCAACAGGAATCAGATGTCTTTAGATTTGGTATAGTGACACTGGAAATAGCATGCGGAAAAAGATCAACAGAAGCCGAGTACGAGGGTCCTCATGTCCCAATTGCTGGATGGGTTTGGGATTCGTATGGAAATGAAAGGCTTCATGAAGTAGCTGACAAGACATTGTTGGAGTTTGACATGAAAGAGATGGAGTGTTTGTTGATTGTTGGACTCTGGTGCGCCCACCCGGATCCGAGTCTGAGACCATCCATAAGGCAAGCCTTGCAGGTTCTCAATTTTGATGCACCATTGCCAAATCTTCCCAAGAAGATGCCTGTTGCCAACTATAATGTACCTGCAACTGCGGCTGCGAGCCATTCAGGAAGCACGGATTCGGCGCCCACGATGTCTTTGTCATCCATTAACTTGGGACGTTAAATTCATTTTATCAAGGATCGGTGTATTTGTTTCATAGTTGTGTGTGAAAATCATGCTATGATCTCGATTTTTAGATTATATAGATGTTTCCCTGTAATAATGTCGAGTCAATTATGAAACCATTAGATTTTGATATTTAAATCAATTCCTACTTGCATCGTCTTTGAAAAAATAAAAGTATAAAAATTTAAGCCCATAAAAAATATAAATCTAATTATTTAATTAACGGTCAAAATCCATATTTTATGGGATTTCTTCTTCAAGAACTGCCAATAAAGAAGAAGGAGCGCGGGCTTATCATATGCATGTGCGGCGTGCCCACGTTCGGATTGTCACTTTAGGACCATTCCTGCGGATGGGCTGCTGTCCTTACAATTAATTGTTGACCATGTTATTCTGATAATTATTGTTTAAAATGATTGTTCAGAAAATTACAAAACAAGTTTGAAATTAAAAAAACGAGTTTCAACAACTCATTAATTTGAATTTGGATTAAAGATCTTATATTTGTTGTTCTATAAAAAAATAGTATATATTATATAAATATAATAAATAAATATAAAAAAGACAAAACTTTACTAAAAAGACAGTTGAAACTTTATATCTTGTATTTATTCTTTTTTTTTTTTGTCAAACAAAAAAGAATATCATTTTACAAAATTAAGTATTAAATATACAAAATAATAATTATTTTTCATAAAATAATGGCAAAATGAATTCAATTTAATATTTATCCATTCCAAACATTAAGGAATGGGAATCATTAATCTTTTTGTTTTGTTTTTTTTTTTTTTTTTTTAGTTTTTAAATATAATTATTAAGAGTAATGTTAGGGACTATCTTTTTATCCTTCTAAAGTCGATGTGGCTTTTAAAATCACCATTAAATTTTAGATGAATTATACTTGAATTTTGATCTAATGGTTTTGAAAGTCACATTAGCTTTAGGAGGATAAAAAGATGCTCCCTAGCATTACTCGTTATTCAATTAGAAAAAAAAAAAAAAATTGTTGACCATGTTGGTCTTCTTACTATAAATCATTTTCTGAGCTGCTTTCCCTTAGGGCCAGTTTAGTTTATGGAATAAATTCCTGGAATGGAATGGCTATTCTTACGGAATAGTCATTCATTTGTTTTGTAAGGTCTATTCCTCTAATGGAATGGCTATTCCTATAGAATAGTCATTCCTTTTTTTGTAAGGTCTATTCCTTTGTTTTGTAAGGAATAGCTATTCCTTGAGGAATAGAATTTACCACTACAAAAATGGTGATAATTTTTGACAGGGGGTTTTTGACCTGTGGTTTTTGACGTTTAGCAACAGTTAAAAGGGTGGGTGTCAAAAATCCCAGATTTTTGACGTGTCTACAGTGCCACGTCAAAAACTTTTGATGTGTTGGGAGCAACACGTCAAAATTTTTTTTTTTTGACGTGGCACTGTCGCCACATCAAAAACTTTTTTGACGTGCTGAAATTCAACACGTCAAAAAAGTTTTTGATTCAGCATGTCAAAAATTTTGGCCATCTTTTTTTTTTTTCAATTAAAAAATTTATTAATTTAAATTATTTTTCAATTAAAATAATATATATATATATATATATATTGAAAATTCTAAAACGACTCCAATTATCACCTACTCACACGTCTAGGAGTTTTACCGAAAATATCCAGAAAACAGATCTAACTTAGCAGTTAAAAATCAACCAAATACTGATATGAAATATGCAATCAAGAACACAGAAATTTGGTTACGAAGAGGAAACCATTTAGAGAACTCTCTAAATGTAAAACCTCTCCGGGGCAGCCAAACCCAGGAAATCAATTCACTATATAGAAGAATAAGGAATACAAGAAGAATAACAAAACCTTTGACTCTTCCTTGCACACGACAAGTGACCCACTTGACTTCTACCTCAGTAGCCCTTTCCAGAACATCTGGCACGATTCTTCTAAAAGATTTCCTTTCACCGGAACTCCGATTGGCTTCACGTATTTTCTCTTCAACAATAATCTAGAACGAATTCTCTCTCTCTAAGCACCCAGATATTTGCTCAATAAAACACGTACGTATAAATGTAGCAAAATCGTGTTTAAATAGAAAATAACCCTAATAAGTCCGTCAGGTCCGGACCCTGCAGATCTGAGGTCCGGACCCTGCTTGAGAAATCCATTTTCGGGAAATGGGGTCCGGACCCTGCTTCTGGAGGTCCGGACCCTACTTGAGAAATCCACTTTCGGGAAATGGGGTCCGGACCCTGCTTCTGGAGGTCCGGACCCTGCTTGAAAAGATAAGTCTCTGGAAATGGGGTCCGGACCCTGCTTCTGGAGGTCCGGACCCTGCTTGAAAAAATAAGTCTCTGGAAATGGGGTCCGGACCCTGCTTCTGGAGGTCCGGACCCTGCTAGAACCTGCTTCCTAAATATTCTCATTTTCAACTCTATACATGTAAACCGAATGAGCCAAAACCTAAACTAACAAACTCCCCCTTTGGCCATTCGGGAACAAAAGTAATGTAGTACATGAAAATGACACATCAAAATAACTCCCCCTTTTTGTCTCGGAAGGACAAAGGAAGCAAAAAAAAACTAGAGTTGTAAATAAGAAACCCAACAACCAAGTTTTAAACAGACAACACCAACAAAAAATTGTCTTGCCAGAAACAAAACCAAACAAAACAAGAGGGAAAAATTATTCTTGCCAAAGGCTTTCCTTGATGGACTTCACATCTTTCTCCAAATTCGTTAGGCGAGTGTTGATGGCTTCAATGCTTCGGCCTTGAGTTTGAAGTAAGTCAATTATTTTAGTTAATTGACTTGGCATGTCTGATGATCCTGAGGAGGACGCAGCGGTAGTCTCTTGAGCAAGTGGAGGCTCCTGCGCAGCTGGAGCGTGAAGTCGAAGTTGGGCATTGGACTTCATCACAGTTGCTTTTCCAAAGTAACCTTCAGGAGCTTCCATACGTTCATTTGCAGCAATTTTTGGCAAAGTGGCGTGCAGAATCTTCGTAATGAGACCGCCATAAGGTAATGCAATAGAATGATCTTCATGAAGCTCGATCATTGTCAGTACGAAATGAGTGCATAAACAAAACTCAGCACGAGTAATGATGCCATAAATCATCATTGCTCGTTCGATAGTCAAATGACTATGGCGAGAAATTGGCCAAATATTCTGCAGTACAATCCGAGTTAACAACCTCTCTGGAGCCCGTATATTGCCAATCGGAAGTTTTTTCAGGTCTTCATCCCATACAAGCTGCTGAATTGGATTAAGAACCGCCATGATTTTAGCTTTTGTTGGTTGTGCATCATTGTCCAGAAAGGGAAGCGGCTTCTCATTTGTCAGTGGGATCCCAGTAACTTCACTGATCAGCTCAGTAGTGATATTGAGAGTTTTCCCGGAAACCTTGGTCTTGAATGACGGTGGACCAACCAAGTCAATATCATCAATGTTGTAGTAGAATTCCCGAACTAAACGAGTGTAGGCACTCACAGGAACAAACAATGAGGTCCAATGATTTTCCTGGAAGATGTCATGAATGAATCGGAACGGTTCCACTGTAAGATCATTTTGTTCCACTCCACGCTCGATCATAATTTTGCGGGTCAAAATCTTTTCTTGTAAAACTGATTTTTCTTCTCGAGTGCGCTTTCTCCTTTGTGTAGATTCTGAAATTGGATACACCATTTTCTACATTGACACCAAAAAAATATATGGAAAATTGATATCACACAATACTAGAAGATGAAGCCCACAAATGAGACAAATGCACAATATCTAGATGACGCAAATTTAACACAACACAAATTACTGAGTGCATGGAAAAAAAATGCAGATCAATGCAGCACTACTTCATTGAGTCATTCTAGTAAACAGTTTTATAGGCATTGAAGTATTGAATATAGCATGAAAAAAATGAATTTTACACAAAACGTTCCTAGTGCCATGCCAATCAATATTGAAAGTCCAATAACAGTGAAGTAGATCAATGTGATAAAAAAATGGAGCACACATGCAAATTTTATTCTTTGAGGCATTTTAGCAAACACATTATAGGCATGTAGATATGAACATGGATAAACATATACCAATAAGAGAAACCGAGTCCTAAATACATAATAGAAAGTGTATTTTGGAAACAATTATGTGAGATAGAAGGAAGTCAAATTCAATCAACCACAACTTCAAACCCAAATATGTCCATCCAAAATTTTGATTTGAGAGCAAACAGCAATTCGGAGTATCAACTTCAAACCCAAATATGTCCATCCGAAATTTTGATTTGAGAACAAACAAAAAAATACAAAGTGAAATAAACATACCGTGGATTGTTGAACTTTGAATGTAGTTGGAAGAGTTGGACACACAGAGGAAGAAAAGAAAGAGCACAAAGAAAGAAGAAAGAAAAAAAATTGAGAGAGAAAAAGTTGGTTCTGTCGATACACCCAATGCAGTGTATCGACCGAACCACAATAATGAAGAAAAGTGAAAATCAAAAAAATAAAATAAAACATTAATTAATTAATTAATTAATTAAGTAATTTTTATTTTATTTTTTTTATTTTTTTTTATTTTATTTTATTTTATTTTTTTTAAAAAAAGAAACTAAACAGAACTTGTTTAGTTACCTAATAACCCATGTGTGTTCTAATAAAATCTGAACATTTTGGAGTGGAAAAAAAATTGCATTTACACCATAAATGAACCAAACGCACGACACAACCTTATTCTGTGAATTCGGTCAAGTAAGCAATTATCAGAAATCTCATGTGATGGTGTAGTGTGTGAAAACTCCCATTAAATCAGATTTTATCAATGAAGGTAAATCTAGGCAGACATTTTGTAAAGGAAGACAAACAGTCTGATTCAAGCCACAGTAAAACCTTATAATGTTAGGACCTAGATTCCCTCATCCGATACACTCCCCCTGAGACTAACCATTTACTTTCACCATGTCCTTTAGTAATCATCTATTTCCGCAATGAATTTGATCACTGATTCTTTCTTTAGGGACAGACAGAAGCAAAGCGAAGTCATTTTAGCTTATTTTATGCCCCTTTTCCCCTTTTTTTTTTTTTTTTTTTTTTTTTTTTTTGGAAAAATGTTGGAATTTTTAGGAGCTAGGTTCAACTAACAGGTTGGTCAAGTGGATAGAACTGACACTACCTATCTTTCAAGCAAAATGTTCACTCCAAATTCACAAACACATAAAAAAATCAAAACCTAATGGGGGCAAAAAGTGCACAATTCTGAACATGAGAATAACTGACTCTTACTCTTTTAACAGTCCTCAGAGAAACAAGGTATATCAGAAACATTTGAAGCAATAGATGTAAATTGCAGAAATATTTACCCCACTCATATGTACAAGATTCATTTGAGGACAAGACATGAGAAACTAAGTATCCAACAATTAAAGAAAACAGGCTAAAAATAAACCAAGTAAAGACGAAAGAAAAAAAATAAAATAAACAAAACAAAAAAAAAACAAAAAAATTGCCCTAGAACAGCTATAGACAAATATCAATATGTGCAATTTCTAGGCATGTTCTATGTATACAATCATGAGAGATCGCATACACCAATAGCATTCCTGAGATACTCAAACCTAGATCCATCTAGGGGTTTTGTAAACAGGTCAGCTAATTGGTGTTCAGTAGGCATAAATTCAAGAGATACCACCTGAGTCTCGACCAAATCACGAATGAAATGATGACGAATGTCAATGTGTTTCGTGCGTGAATGTTGAACCGGATTCTTTGAGATGTTGATGGCACTCGTATTGTCACAGTAGACAATCATTTTTCCTTGATCAAATCCATAGTCTGCAAGAAGTTGCTTCATCCAGATGAGCTGTGTACAGCAGCTCCCAGCAGCTATATATTCGGCTTCAGCAGTAGACAGAGAGATAGAGTTTTGTTTCTTACTCATCCAAGCGACCAGATTCGTTCCCACATAAAAACATCCGCCTGATGTACTCTTTCGATCATCAGCATTTCCAGCCCAGTCAGCATCAGAATATCCTGCAAGTTCAAGGTTTGTATTAGTAGAGAAATAAATTCCAAAATTGATTGTGCCATTTACATACCTGAGGATCCGTTTAACAGCTGTCAGATGGGATTCCTTTGGATTAGCTTGGAATCGAGCACATACACCCACACTGAAAGATATGTCTGGTCGACTAGCTGTAAGATAAAGAAGACAGCCGATCATGCTTCTGTATAAAGTTTGATCAACGGATTTTCCAGCTACATCTGCACTCAGCTTAATACTCGTACTCATGGGTGTGCGAGCATGACTTTTTCCATCCAACCCAAATCTCTTCACAAGATCTTTTGCATACTTTGGTTGAGATACAAAGATGCCTTTGTTGGATTGTTGAACTTGAAAACCTAGAAAATAGGTCAGTTCACCAATCATACTCATTTCAAATTCTTGCTTCATTTCTGTAGAAAACTGATGAGCCTGTGAGTCAACCGTAGATCCAAAGATAATGTCATCTACATAAATTTGGACAATGAGAAGTTGACTGGCTTTCCTACGAATGAACAATGTACGGTCAGCCTGTCCTCGGATGAACCCATGTGCAAGAAGGTATGTTGTCAGACGTTCATACCAAGCTCTCGGAGCTTGTTTTAATCCATAAAGCGCCTTTTTCAACTTGTAAACATGATCCGGATAAGTTGGATCCTGAAACCCTTTTGGCTGAGCTACATATACTTCTTCTTGAAGAATGCCATTAAGAAAAGCACTCTTGACGTCCATCTGATACAATTTGATCTGGAGATGACATGAGATGCTCAACAAAATTCTGATAGATTCCAATCTGGCTACTGGTGCGAATGTCTCATCAAAATCCACTCCTTCAACCTGAGTGTATCCTTGAGCAACCAATCTAGCTTTGTTTCTTACCACTGTACCATGCTCGTCAGATTTATTCTTAAAGATCCATTTAGTGCCAATGATATTCTGATCTTTTGGTTTTGGAACCAATTTCCAGACATCATTCCTAACAAACTGATTGAGTTCTTCATGCATAGCTGACACCCAACTCTCATCTTCTAATGCCTCATTAACCTTCTTTGGTTCAAACTGAGAGAGATAACAAGAATAAGTGACTTGATTGACCACCCTGTTTCGCAGACGTAATCCTTCATTAACATTTCCCAGCAAATTTTCTCTAGGGTGATTAAGTTTGACTCTGGAGGATGGTGCATGAGTGTTCAAGTGTGGAACTGGTGAAGGAGTCATGTCTTCAGTATCTGAAGGTATTGAAGTACGGATTGCTGAGCTGTTCGGACTAAGAGGTTCATGAGTTTCATCAGACATATCAACTTGCTCCCCCTCAACCTGAGGCTCTTCTTCTGCAAAAAGCTCATTGGTAGTTTCATCATCGATGACAACATTTACTGATTCCATTACTGTCTTGGTTCTTTTGTTATACACACGACTGGCTCGACTTGTATTAGAGTATCCAAGAAAAATTCCTTCGTCACTCTTCGCATCAAACTTCCCCAAGTTTTCTCTATCACGAAGAATGTAACAGGTACTTCCAAACACCCTAAAATATTTGACAGTGGGTTTCTTTCCTCGCCATAGCTCATATGGTGTCTTGGTAGTAGTAGGTCTGAGAAAAACTCGATTAACAATATGGCATGCTGTATGGATTGCTTCTCCCCAAAAATGTTGTGCCAAATCCTTAGCATGTATCATAACTCTTGCCATTTCTTGTATGACTCGATTTTTCCGTTCAACTACTCCATTTTGTTGAGGAGTTATGGGAGATGAGAATTCTTGTTTGATACCTTGCTGAGCACAATAATCTTCAAAACTTGAATTCTCGAATTCTCTGCCATGATCGCTTCGGATCCGCTTGATGAGACAGTCTTGTTCATTTTGGATTTTCTGAAACAAGATCTGAGCTTGTGCAAAGGCTTCAGATTTTTCTCTTAACAGAACTACCCATGTGTATCGAGAGAAGTCATCAACGATCACCATAATGTATTTCTTGCCTCCCAAACTAGCTGTCCGTGCAGGGCCCATGAGATCCATGTGAAGAAGCTCTAAGTTTCGAGAGGTAACAATACCTGAGATCTTTTTGTGAGGAGTTCTAGTTTGTTTCCCCAATTGGCATGGGCCACATTTTCCTTTATCAACCTGATGAATCTTTGGTAGATCAGCTATGGCTTCTGTCTTAGAAATTCTGACCAGATCATGAAAATTTAGATGCCCCAACCGTTGATGCCACAATTCTCCAGTGTCCAGGGTTGCCTTATTGCAACTTATTTGAGAATTTGAGGAGAGACAATAGCAATTGTCAGCAGTGCGCTTTCCTCCCATCAACCATTTTCCTTGAGAGTCAAATATGCTGCATTCTTTCTTGGAAAACTGGACCACTAAATCATAATCACAAAACTGACTGATGCTCAATAAATTTGCCCGGAGACCTTCAACATACAGTACTTCTTGTGGAGTAGGGGCACCGGTAATTTCCACAATTCCTTGACCAATCACCTTCGATTTGCTGCCATCTCCATAAGTGATGCTTCCACCTCCTTTGCCTTCTTTAAGCTCTTTGAATAGCGACTTATCACCTGTCATATGTTTTGAACAACCACTATCCAGAAACCACAAACACGAGTTAAGCACACTTAAGGCAGTATGAGCAACAAGACATAGATGATCCTTCTTTTTAACCCAGACTTGTTCCTTTTGAGGAGGAACTTGCACATTTTTGTCAATTAAATTAGACACATCTTTTATATCAACAGATTTTGACAAAACAGCTAACTTTTCACTAATAAGTTTCACTTGAGCAGTTAAAACTTTTAGTTGATTTCCAATTCCAGGTTCATCTATTCTAGGGAAATTCTTCTGAGACCATGGTTGTTGAGCCCTAATTTGAAAACAGTTTGGTCGAGTATGACCTTTGACACCACAGTGAAAACAAGTAGGAATGAAGTTAGTCCTTACCGGAACTTTGAATTTCAATTTATTCTTCTTGGTCACATCTTCTGAACTTTCTTGAGGTAAGCAAGAATTCTCAATTTCCACATTTTTCATTTTAGGTTTCACAAACATGATTTTTGAAGTGGTTGCAACATTTGAAGAAGATGCATTAACATGTTTATTAAAACCCAATCCAGTCCTATCATGTGAATGTTTCTGATTTCCTAACATTTGATTCAATTTAGCACTCGAAAACTTCTTTAAATGATCATTCGAATCATTCAAGTTCTTTTCCAGAGATTTCACTTTAGCAATCAGCATGAGATTTTCAGAAGTCAAAGTGTTTCGAATAGCTAAACATTCATCCATAGATTTCATTAATCTTTCTTTCTCAAGTTCAGCTTCTTTCAGATTTTTCAGATTTTTCCTATTCAGCTTGTTCAATTTATCACATTCTACAAACAAGTTATTATAAGCAGTTTGTAAATCCACCTCATCATCAGATTCAATTTCAGATTCATTTATCATGTGAGGTGAGTTAACAGTCTCATAATAATTATCATAAGAAGCAGTAAAAGCTAAATAATTCACTCCTCCTTCAACATCTTCTTCGGATTTTTCATCATCTGATTCATCACTCTGAGTGACATTGAAAGCTTTACCTTTGGATTTTTTCAGATTAGCACATTCAATTCGAATATGACCCCTACCCCCACATTCATGACATTTTCGTCCACTAGTGAACTTATCTTTCTGATCATTCTCTAAGTTCTCACGTGGATTATTTCTAAACTCACCTTTCGGTTTCACAAGAGTTTTTGAGTCACGATTTTTAAACCTTCCATTCACGGGTCTAAAAAATTTTCTAAATTTTTTAGCAAACAGGGCAAATTCTTCATCATCCCCAGAATCCTCATCAGACGACCCACAAGAATTGACTTTAACATTTTTTGCTTTAAGAGCAATGTTTTTAGTTTTCTTGAGTTTGGGTAGAATTAGTTCAAAAGTCTGAAGGGAACCTACAAGTTCTTCTACTCTCATAGTATCTAAGTCCTTGCTCTGTTGTATAGCAGCAATTTGGGGAATAAACCTCTCAGGCAAAGATCTTAAGATTTTTTTCACCACTTTAGCATCATCCATTTTCTTTCCCAAATTAATGGTAGAATTTCTAATGGCACTAAGCTTTGAATAGAATTCATCAACAGTTTCATCTTCCTGCATTCTAATCTCCTCAAACTGAGAAACCAACATTTGAATTTTTGAAGTTCTAACAACTTTAGTTCCTTCATGTGTGATTTCTAACGTTTCCCAAGCTTCCTTAGCTATTTCACATCTAGAAATCCTAGAAAATTCTTCATTTGAAACAGAGATGTAAATAGCATTTATAGCTTTGTCATTCGCAGTAGCACAATTTTTTTCTTCCGTTGTCCATTCAGCAATTGTTTTGTCTGGACGTGTCCATCCAGATTCAACAATATGCCAAACATTAATGGATTTAAAATAAGCTCTCATACGAATTTTCCAAAGCGTATAATTTGTTCCGTCAAAGACGGGAAGAGAATTAGGAGCAACCGTAAGAGACATTTGATATGGAGTCTCGGATCACACTCAGGAAATAAATCCTTCACAGAGTGAACCCGCTCTGATACCAATTGAAAATTCTAAAACGACTCCAATTATCACCTACTCACACATCTAGGAGTTTTACCGAAAATATCCAGAAAACAGATCTAACTTAGCAGTTAAAAATCAACCAAATACTGATATGAAATATGCAATCAAGAACACAGAAATTTGGTTACGAAGAGGAAACCATTTAGAGAACTCTCTAAATGTAAAACCTCTCCGGGGCAGCCAAACCCAGGAAATCAATTCACTATATAGAAGAATAAGGAATACAAGAAGAATAACAAAACCTTTGACTCTTCCTTGCACACGACAAGTGACCCACTTGACTTCTACCTCAGTAGCCCTTTCCAGAACATCTGGCACGATTCTTCTAAAAGATTTCCTTTCACCGGAACTCCGATTGGCTTCACGTATTTTCTCTTCAACAATAATCTAGAACGAATTCTCTCTCTCTAAGCACCCAGATATTTGCTCAATAAAACACGTACGTATAAATGTAGCAAAATCGTGTTTAAATAGAAAATAACCCTAATAAGTCCGTCAGGTCCGGACCCTGCAGATCTGAGGTCCGGACCCTGCTTGAGAAATCCATTTTCGGGAAATGGGGTCCGGACCCTGCTTCTGGAGGTCCGGACCCTACTTGAGAAATCCACTTTCGGGAAATGGGGTCCGGACCCTGCTTCTGGAGGTCCGGACCCTGCTTGAAAAGATAAGTCTCTGGAAATGGGGTCCGGACCCTGCTTCTGGAGGTCCGGACCCTGCTTGAAAAAATAAGTCTCTGGAAATGGGGTCCGGACCCTGCTTCTGGAGGTCCGGACCCTGCTAGAACCTGCTTCCTAAATATTCTCATTTTCAACTCTATACATGTAAACCGAATGAGCCAAAACCTAAACTAACATATATATATAATTATTTTCACCCCACCGTGTTCCTCCCCCAGCTCTCTCCCTCTCTTCTTTTCTCCATTTTCTCACTCTCTCTTCTTTCCTCCATTTTCAAAAACCCAAACGTGAAACTCAACAAATCTTCAAAAACCCAAAAAATCTTCTTATCTTCTATTTTTCTTCTTCTCTTCTCCTTTTTTTTTTTTTTTTTTTGCAGATCTGCTTCTCTTCTCCTTTTCTTTTTATGATTCTTCCTCTTCTTTTTCTCCTTTTTCTTCTTCCCTCTAGAGGGAGCTGGCCGGCTGCATCTGCTGCAGAGAGAAGAGGCTAGGGAGATTGAGAGAGGAGAGAGAGAGAGCTGAGTCTGGAAATGAAAGAAAAACGGCCAAAGAAGTCGAATTATAAAGGGAAAAGAAGAGGGAAAGAAGATAGGGAAAAAGTGAAAAATCCCGCTCTTTTTTTTTTTTGACGTGCTGGTTTTGGCACGTCAGAAACTATATATATATGATCATCAGCACAGAAAATAAACCAGATTTAAAAATAATAATAATAATAATTGAAACAGAAATAATTTCTGACGTGCCAAAACCCAGCACGTCAGAAACTCTCTCTCTCTCTCTCTCTCTCTCTCTCTATATATATATATATATATATATATATATATATATATATATATATATATATATATATATATATATTATAACCATTCATAATTATAATACCTAATTATAATTATCATTCTAATAACAACAAAATATCATCACCCCACCCTACATTAATTAATTATATAATATACATGTGATATATATATACATATACATATATACCAAATAATTTATACTAATTAATATGATAAACTTAATTTTCCTATCCAATCAAATTTAATTTTTTATGCCAATTAAAATTAATTTTTTTTTAATACATATTTTTTATATCAATTATTTCCTAATTACAATCAAATGTTAATTTTTTTTTTGACGTGTTGGTTACACACGTCAAAATGTTTTGACGTTTTAACTACAACACGTCAAAATATTTTTGACGTGCAATGCATGTCACGTCAAAAGTTTTTGACGTGCCACACATGGCACATCAAAAACATATAAAATTATATTTAATTATATTATATAATTTTAAATATAATAAATTATATTTATTTAAATTTTATTAAGATGATATATTATTTTATATTTCTATTAAAATTATATTTACTCTATTATATAATTTCTATTAAAAATTATATATACTTTTTTTCTTCTTATATGTCCACATTATCCATACAACACAATTATAATTAATTAGAGAATAAATAAATTAATATTCTAAATGTATAGATAATTAGATGTATCCACTCACCGACCATATATTTTGTATTGGCCGCGTTCATGTGAGGTTTGCGGGTCTTATAAAATAAATGTATTCAGTATATTTTATATATTTTTAAAAAAATTAATATGGCTATCATATTAATATTACTAGACTGATATATATATGCATGATAACATCATGTTCAAATTAATATTAATGAAATGGTTGAATTAGATGCATGCATGTGATAATTATATTAATTGGTATACAATATATAAAATGATTATGCATATATATATATATATATATATACAACAAACATATATATATATATATATATTAATTGGCATGCATGTGATATATATATACGTATACATATATACCAAGTAATTTATACTAATTAATATGATAAACTTAATTTTCGTATCCAATCAAATTTAATTTTTTATGCCAATTAAAATTAATTGTTTTTTAATACATATTTTTGGAAAACATTATTACCTAATTATTTACAAATGTTAATTTTTTTTTTTTTTGACGTGTCAAAAAGGCACGTCAAAAACTTTTGACGTGTCAAAATGCAGCACGTCAACAATATTTTTTTTGACGTGTCTGCTTAGACACGTCAAAAGTTTTTGACGTGGCAAACATTAGTTACTGTTTGCCACATCAAAAAACATCAATTTTTTTGTAGTGTACATAAACACCATTTTTTTTTCTTTTTAAACTTAAAAAAAAAAAAAAAAAAAAAAGTAAAATATGGAAATTAAAGGGGGTGACTGGCCACCCCACAAAAGAGGCAGGGGTGGTGCGACCACCCCCGTGGCATCTCAGGGTAGCTAAGGCCACCTCCGATGCTCATCTGGGGCAACCGTAGCTAGCCACCCCAGATCTGCTCAAGGGGTGGTTGCGGCACCCCTAGAGCTCTTTTAGAGTGGTCGCAGTCACCCTAGAGGGCTTTGGGGTGGTTGTGGCCACCCCCAATGGCACCAGGGGTGGTGCGACCACCCCCGGAACACCTCGTGGGTCCATCAGAAGGCGCTTCGGAGGTGGTCACACCACCCCCTGTCGGTTCTATAGGTGGCCGGGTCACCTACTATTTTTTAGGTTTTTTTATTTTTTATTTTCTAATATGAATTGAAAAAATAAAATAATGTGGGGGGTTTTTAGTAATTTTGATTCAACATGTCTGTTGTTACCATACTAAAGAATTAGAACAATTATTCCATTCTAATATCTTTTATTCCTAGTAATACCTATTCATTTTTCTAATAAAATATTCATTCTACATACCAAACGGGGCCTCTAATATTTCATCTTTGCTCAATTGCGGATTCATCTATTTATTATGGAGATATGGTTAAAAGATGGTTGAAAAATAATAAATTCTTTTATTTCTCTTAGTACTTAGAAGAAAATTATGGTGTCTTTGAGGGTGAGTTACCAGAAAAATTTGGTGTTTTTTATTTGAAAAATGAAAGAATTTGTTTTTCAATTACCTTTTTACTATCTTCATACAGTGAATAAATAAATTTATTATTGAATTTGTGTATAATCTACGTAAGTCAACAAATATAATGGTTTGATATATTAAATTTAAATAAATAAATGAGTACAAATTTATTAAAAGATGATCATGTAATACACCTTTTTCGGTTTTATTATATTAGATGTCAGTCTCTTTGAAAGGCATAAAAAACTTGTTTTTGTCCTGAGTGCATATCGAAGTTATTCTGCAAAATCAATTGACTAATAAAAGGACATCCATCCTAGTTATTAGTTCTTGTGTTGGCTTAATTCAGTTCCAAAATGCAGAGGCTACTGTTTACGGGCTCAAACACTAATTTAGAATGCTCAGAATCCAATTTCCACCATTCATAATGTAGATTCATGTGTTACGAACGTCCCTACAAAATTTCAACTCAATCGGACCACAAACGCCCATCGATCGGAGCTATTGATCAAGACTAGACAGCATTTCCAGAATGTTGTTTCACCCATGTCCGGACATGCCTTCCCCGAGTCCGGACCTCCGCAAAGCCGTGTCCGGACACCCCTTAAGTTTTAGGCCCAAAAACGTGATTTTAAGTGGGTTAGGTCTAGGGTTTTGTCGGGGGTATGTATACATCATTATAGAAGAGAGAGGCACGAATTTTTACCCCTAGAGAGTTCGTGTGAGGCTGTGCTTGAGTGATTATTTTGTTGTGAGCCAAATTGATTCCTCTTAGAGGATTTTTGTTAGTTTTGATTGTGTGCTTAATTGAAGTCTATCAGAAGGGTCCGATAAAGGAGAATCACGTTGAAGAAGATTGTGAGCGAGGAGACAAGTTGGAGGCTTGTCGATCTTACAGAGTCAAGGTCTTGCAGAGGGTTGTAAGTGTTCCTAGTGTCTGTAATATCTGGATAATCTTTTGATAGTGATTTCCTGGGTTTGGTTGCCTCGGAAAGGTTTTACTGTTAGATCGGTTTCTAAAAGATTTCATCTTCGTCACCAAAATCTTTGTGTGTGATTGTTTATATTTTGGTGATTGCTTGCTTTAATAAATATCCGTTAATTCCGCATAAAATTGTGATATTTATTTGTTTAGAGTTTTTCACTAGGTAAAAGTTGTCGCTGTCTATCTCCCAAAAAAAAAAAACACAAAAAACCAGCTGTCCCTGTCCATGAAGAGTAGGCATAGGGATTCAACTTCAATTGTTTGTGATGCCTCTGACTAGCTCTGAGATCCTATAAAAAAGATCAAGCCATTTCCTCCCAAAATTTCTATTTTTATCAGAGGAGAGAGAGCCAAGAATTGAACGGAGAAGGGCCAAAATAAATAACATGTATTTCAATGTCAAAATTTAAAGTTAATACATTTAATTAGGGGTGAAAAGTCGGTTACGTACGGTTAAAGGTTATTGGCTAACCGTAACTGCCTAGGTGGTTATTGGAACCACCTAGGCGGTTAACCAGCTGTTAGCGGTTAGTAATTCTAATAACCACTAACCCATTTTTAAAAGAAATATATATATATATATATATATATATATATATATATATATATATATATATATATATTTTAAATAAAACTAAAATAATATCGTTTCTATGGTAATACGATAATATCATACTACATACGACATTGTTTTTAGATTTATATATATACATGCATATCGCTAACCGCAATTTTAGGTTTTTTAAAATCGTTAACCGCTAACCGCCAATATATATATATATATATATATATATATATATATATATATATATATATATATATTGGCAGTTAGCGGTTAACGATTTTAAAAAACCTAAAATCGCAAACTGTAACCGCCTAAGTGGTTAGCGGTTTTTGTTAACCCTTTCAAAAGCGGTTATCGATTAGTGCGGTTAGCGGGTGTAACGCCCAAGATAATTATTAAGTTTGTTATTAATAATTTCATAGTAATCTAAATTAATTAATGAGATAAAACATGAGATGATTTAGAATAATAGAAATAGAATCTTATCCTATGCCACATGTCAAATTTTTATTGGCCATTCGAGATACCTTATCTCCTTGGTTTTAAAAGAAAAATGCAAAAAATAATAATTATATAAGTTTTTTGGTGGGCCCCCTGCAGCAGCCACTTTTCCCCCCATTTTTTCCTTCTTTCCTCCTTTCTTTCTTTCTCCCTCACCCTTCATTCACGCACACACACACAGCAGCCCTTTTTCCCATTTTCCCTCACTCTTTCTCCTTCCACAAACCCACACACATGGCCTAGATTGGGAGAGAAAGGGGTGCAGATTGAGAGAAAGAGAGAGAGGGGTACTGCTGGCTGGGAGAAAGAAAGAGAAAGAAGAAGGAGAAGAAGAAAGAAGAAAAAGAAAAGAAAAGGAAAGTGACGAAATTTGAAGGGGGTTCCGGCTAGGGGTGCTTGAGAGGTAAAATCTTTAGTCTTTCCTTGTAATTTTCGTGTTACCCATGAGATTAGAAGCTAGAAATTGTGTAGATTTGTGAGGCTTTGATTTGGGTCCGAAAATTAGGGTTCTTGAGAGGAATTTTGGGGATTTTGTTATATTGTTAAAATCTTTAGTTTCTCTTTAAGGTTTTGTTCTACCCATTGGATTCCAAGCTTGAAATCACAATGATTTGGAGGATTTTTAATTAGGCTCAAAAATTGGAGAAATTTGATAAGAAAACCTAATTCATAAAATTAATGTGGGGCTTGTATGTGTAGTGGATTGCTATGCATTATTCAAGTTTTGGGTTATTTAATTTATGGGTTGAAACTTTAATTTTACCTATTGGTAAAGTATGGGCATAAACCCTAATTTTGTATAGTTTGTATTAAATTGGGGCTTTTGGTATGTGAACACTAGGAATGTTGTTTGAATGGGTTAATTACATTTAAAGTGTTAATTAACCCTAGGCTTTCATGGGTTTAATAGAAATTGATGAATATGGGTTTAGGTTCTAATATCATATTATGATCATGGTGATTATCGTAAGTGTTTATGAGTATTGAAATTGGATTAACTTAATATGCATTTAAATTATATAAGTAATAAATTGCTTATGTAAAGATGGAATTCATTAAATGTGTATTTAGTAATCAAGTTAATACATGGTGTAAGAATATGGTAACCTTGCATGTCTTAGTGTAAAACAATTAATTAGAATAAGGCCTTAGTTGTGTTGGCTTATTTGGAGGGTCATTGGTGCTGAGTTAACGTCTAGGAGAGTAAGCGATGTAGTGAGAGATGCTTGTGGGATGCAAGTATCTTGGTGAAGTTTGTATTGTTAGAGCCTATAATAGAGTTTAACTATGTGTTTATCATGTAAATATATAGGTAATCGCAAGTGGGTCAAGGTTGCTAAGAGAACCCAAGCGGATCAAGGTAAGTATTTTACTTACTGGGCAAAAAGGGTACTATTTTTAAAGTATAAAAGATGTTTTGGTTAAACGATTGATTTATGATGTTTTGAGATACTATGATTATTGATGATGTTCTATGAGATGTGTTGGTTGAATGTTTGATGAAATGTTTCTATGAGCTTTTATGGATTTGCAAGATAATGTGATGATTATGTTGTCATGAGTATTTCGATGATTTGTATGATTTATGACATGATTCTATGATTTCCATGATATGAATTATGATAGAATATGAGTTCAAGGTTGTTAACATGAGCATGAACATGGCATAAGCATTGATATGAAAACGGGGTTCAACTTCGGTAGCAATGACAAGTCTCCTACCGTAGAGCTGGCCCATGCATAACGGAAACGGGGTTCAACTCCGGTGGTGATTGAGCATTGTCTCACTACTGTAGAGCTGGCCTCATGTATAACGGAAAACAACATGACGGCGACCAGTAGTGATGACAAGTCTCCTACCGCAGGGTTGGCCTCATGATGAAAATGGCACAAGATGATGAGCATAAGCATAAGCATGAGCATGCATAGCATATGATTGCATAAAATGATGATAAAGGCATGGTAACCCGGCCTTACTTTGTAGATGGCACAAGTAGCGGCAAGCAAAGTAAGGTTAGGGTCAAATGATGTTAAAGAAAAGGTAACCGGCCTTACTTTGTAGATGGCCCAAGTAGCGGCAAGCAAAGTAAGGTTAGGGTCAAATGATGTTAAAGAAAAGGTAACCGGCCTTACTTTGTAGATGGCCCAAGTAGCGGCAAGCAAAGTAAGGTTAGGGACAAATGATATTAAAGAAAAGGTAACCGGCCTTACTTTGTAGATGGCCCAAGTAGCGGCAAGCAAAGTAAGGTAGGGACAAACGATGTTAAAGGAGAGATAACTGGTCTTACTTTGTAGATGGCCCAAGTAGCGGCAAGCAAAGTAAGAACGGTCCTTGTTTTGTAGATGGCACAAGTAGGGGCAAGCAAAACAAGGATGGGCCTTAATTTGTAGATGGCACAAGTAGGGGCAAGCAGAGTAAGGATAGAGACAAATGATGTTAAAGGAAAGGTAACTGGTCTTACTTTGTAGATGGCACAAGTAGCGGCAAGCAAAGTAAGAACGGTCCTTGTTTTGTAGATGGCACAAGTAGGGGCAAGCAAAACAAGGATTGGCCTTATTCTGTAGATGGCACAAGTAGAGGCAAACAGAGTAAGGACAGGGACAAATGGTACACAGAGAAACATGAAACAAGAATGACAATGATGAGCATGAGCTTGCATGGCATATGAATGTTATGATGATGATGATGATATATAATGCTTGCATTGTTGTATATGATGATTTGTATGCTAGACGTATCGGTATGCATACGAGACGGGAGATGGAACCGTGCGTATGTATATCGTTATGGATAGACGATGCATGGTGACTTTCCATATGTTTTATTGTTAAACTATATAATATGTAAGTATGTATAAAGTTAGATGGGTTAGTATGCGCATGTTCCGAGAGCGGAAGATCGGGCTTACGTATATTTTCACAACTAATCTAGTATGTTTTCAAATGATGATTCTTTTTGTAAGCCTAGTGAGTTCCATACTGCTGAGCGTCTCTATTTTATGGAGACGGCGGGCTCATGAAATCCGCCTGCATCATGGGTGGTGGCGATTCCCATGATGCAGACGATGTTGTTGATGCAGGTACAGGGACCCTAGATGATGATTCAGTGGCTATGTATCTGGGTTACCACGGTGCCTGAGGCCTTGACACATTGGGTGTTTATTTTGTTGGACTAGTTGATAGCCCTCTTTTGTAGAGCATTCATGTATATGCTTAGATACTATCATTTTGTATATGGCTCGTGTCGTATGTGACACTTTTGTATAGCCATTCTTTTGTATGTAAAACATTATTCACATAGATGTATGGTCAGCTCAAATGTCTTAAGTTATGTCTATGTTATTTATATTCCGCTGCAAAGATATAAACTCTGATTAATCATTGATGATGCATATAGCTCTGTGAGACTTATGATATTGTCAATCAGGTTAATGCATGGGTTCGTGGCATACTGCGGTATCGCCATGCCACTGTGACAATCCGTTTTGTTGTGGGTAATGTTTAAAAAAAAAAAAAAAAAAAAATTTAATCATGCTTTTATCAAGCGGGTCGTCACAGCGGGCGGTTATTAACCATCCGCACTTTTACCCCTACATTTAATAATCTAAATGATTTTACATTATTTAAATTTATATATATATATATATATATATATATATATATATATATATATATATATATATTAAGCCTATATACACCGTTATATGAAACCATTATAAATTCTGAGAATAAAATTTTTATTTTTTATTTTTTTATTTTTTTTAATAAAATCTGATCTCATTCAAAAATTCTGAAAATAGTACAAAACATCTAGAGTCAAAACTCTAAATATCAAGAGCACGAGGCTCTAAAACTCCAAGAGACGATTGCTCTAAGAGAACAATATGTTGAACAATATCAGGGACTTCTTCCATCCAGATTCTAGAAACCCCTGTAATCCCTGCTGCCCGCGCCAAGCCATGAGCTGCTTCATTTGCTTCTCTTTTAACATGCTCCGCCCTCCAGCTCCTAAATCCTGCCATTATAACATGGATATCTTCAATCACTTGACCGAATTTGCACCAATGATCTCTCCCAACAATAGCTTGGATCACTGTTTTTGAATCCCCTTCCAATATAATATTTTGGAAGCCTAGATCTCTACCAAATTCCAATGCACACCTGGCTCCCATCGCTTCTGCTACGGTAGGGTCTGGACTGCCCTCTAGACACAGGCAAGATGCTGCACATACATTCCCCATATAATCCCTGATTATGATACCAACTCCCACCCCCCTCACATCCGATTTCACAGCCACATCCCAATTACATTTGTACGTGTCCATAGAAGGAGCTTTCCACCTCACATATGCTTTTGAGAATAAAATTGGTCATATACTAATTCACACTTGACTTCGCTAAGCTCTTAATTTCTGGGAAGGAAGGCGTGCTATTTTTTATGTTATCCCTTGTGCTTTGGTTTCGGTAATCCTAGGTTTCTACTGGGACATCGTGCTATTTTTTAATGTTGTCCCAGTGCTAACGTTTTGGTCATCCTAGGTTTCTACTGGTATTTAAGGAAACACCATTATCTCCTTTAATATGTAGAATCTTGATCACGTGGGTTTGGCCAATCACAGGCTCGGTTCGTACATATGACACCTCATCCGATATATTCAATTCAAATTGATGCACTAAACGGGGCTCCCACTATTAACACACTTTTTAAAACAAATTATAAACTTTTTTTCTTAAAACACAAAAGGCATTTTAAAAAAAAAACAAAAAAACAAAAAACAGTTCTTAAAAAATAATTATAATGCATGTTTGGTGACCCAACCGTACTAGCCCTAGAAACTTTTATCAACTCTATTGTGGCTGTCATGAACTTCTGGTGACCTCATATGATGGCTAGTAGATATGTCTGTAGACTTTGTGGTAGTCGCCAGGAACTTCTGTTGGTCCAATGGTGGCCGCCATGAACTTTTAATGGCCTCACGATGACCTCAAGTTTAAATTAATTGGCAATTAACTAATGTGCTGCTATTATCCCTCTTTGGTAGAAATATTCTCCAACTCATTTAAACTAGTGTCAAGTGTCTATCAATATTTAAAAGACACATTAAATTTAGTCTAAGTTAGTAAATTGTTATTAATGAGTTAAGAATTTAATATGCATTTTAAATGTTGATAGACACTTGACACTATTTTAAATGAGTTATATAATATTTCCTTTAAACTGGTTTGGAGAAAATTTTTGTCTATATATATATAACCAAACAACCAACAAGTACGTCACCCTTTCCATTATAGAGTTTGGCTAATCATAAATATAAGTCTTAAATCTTATATTTAAGTCTCAAGATAAGCTAATCATAAATATAAGTCTATAAGTCTATAAGTCTATAAGATAAGCTAATCATAAATATAAGCTAATCATAAGTCTAATAGAGTTTGGCTAATCATGATTAAGTCTCAAGATAAGCTAATCATAAATATAAGTCCTACATCTTAGGTTAATTAAATCATACTTAGCTTTTCAAAAAAAAAAAAATTAAATGATACTTACCTTTTCAAAAAAAAAAAAAAAAAAAATTAAATCATACGTAGCTTTTCAAAAATTAATTCATTTAAAGTTTCTTTAGTCTCTTGTTTGAGGTCTAAATCAACAATTGAACTAGAATTTATCTGGACTAAAAAAGATTCAGAATTAATAAAACAAATCAAAAATGATTTAGAATACCCTAAAAAAAACACCTAATAATTAAACACACACGACTTTTTCTTTTTTTCTTTTTTTTTTTTTCAAATTCACACACGACTTTAATAATCAAAGGAAAATACGAGTTTATGGAAAAATTTGTAATTCAAGAATATTCTTAATTAAAGAAAACTAGTGCCCTAAAAATGGGATGCAATAAACAACTGAAAACTCTAAAATAGACAAAGATGATTTTAATAATAAAATGTATTAATAAATAGCCAAAATATAAAATGTGATTGATCACTACCCGAAGGGTGATGGGTAGTAATCAATTGATGCCTTATGCATAGTCACCGATTGATTGGTCCAAACAATGATCGATCGGTGTCAAACTAGCATGCAAAAATAATGAAGAATCCACACCATCAAGAGATATAATCTGAAGCCCTAGCCTCTTTTTTCATGTTTGTTGAGTTTACATTTCGATTAAATGTTGTCTAGCATATTAAAAATGTATATCAAATTAGGAAATGAGTATTTTATGGAGAAATGTGGTGCTTTTTGTACCATGCGAAATTTCATGACTAGATAATTTATGATTAGGTCTAGAACAATGTTATACCCCACACACAAAACATATTTTGTGGGTTAATGTTTCTTCAGCACATAAATGGGTAGAAAAGGTGATGGTTTTATGGGTTTTGTGTTAAAGCGAGGATTTTTAAAGTGCCTTTAGGACCTTAGGACACACTAGGAACAAGTCGATTTTGTTAAACTTATAAAATTGGACTAGAAAATGAACCAAAATGGATTATGTGTAGTCACTCATCGATTAGTGTTCTTGGTCGATCGTTGCCGATAACCAATAGATCAATTCCTTGTAGTGATCAATTCATAAGACCATAAAATGGGATTAAGGTTTTCAAGTGAAACTAGGGCTTATTTGTGGTTTAGAAGATTGACTAAAAATAGAGTATGAAATGTGCAAAACAAGGAGCTTGACTTTTCAGACTGTCCAAACTTGGATATTAGCGTTCTGGGTAAATAATCTCCTATAAGAATGCCAAAACAACTTATTAGTTGATCATGAATATTTTCAAGCATATAAATTGTGCATATTTGACGTACATGATTTCTATGGAACATATATCATGAGCCCTAATATTTTTAGAAACGATTGATTTGAAATGTGTGTATTCACTATGTTATTCATAACATAAGTTAATTATGTTCATATAATTGAAAATAACTCTTACATGATTTTTCCAGCATATTAATGTCATTATGAGACCCACGTAACCCAAACAATACGTGTCATATCCAACGATCATATAATGCAATTGTTTCCAAAATAACAGTTGGTTGACACTTACGACCAAAATACATATGTTTCCATGCCGTTCAGTGGTTCTTCCATCTTTAATGCATGCAATCAATGCACACCAACCTCCATTGAAAACCATGACTTTTGCAAATTGCTAGCAATCTCCCAATTTCGTGGTTTGTTAATTGGTGTCTTCAAGTGCTCATCGGAGAAAATAGAAACCACCCTTTAACAGATAGTTTTGGACACTTCGTTTTTGTGGTTTCTACAATCCTTAGATATTCATCCACAAAATCACCCAATTACTAGATATGCAAGCATAAACAAAATGTTCCAACATTATTGTTGGAAATAGGATTGCAAAAGTTTTTGCAGTGCAAAAAATAAATTCCCAACCCAAGATCCACTTTAAGAAGAACATGTAAAGAACAATTGCTATTTAAAAATTAAACTTGCAAAATAAATAACACTTACATGAAGAACAACCACCATTCCTAGCTTTGTTAAAAAAAAAACATTGTAATTCTTCTTCCTTCAAGAATAGAACTGATCTCAGGAATAATGAGACCTCTAAATCTTTTCACCAATGACTGACAATAACCAAGAGAGTGCGGATCTTACACTTGGCTTTTCAAATCTTAAACTTATAAAAAAAAAAAAAAAAAAATTATGCTCCATTTGTTTCGCTGTAAAATAATTTTCGGAAAATGTTTTCCATATTTCAGGGTGTTTGGTGCCACATAAAATAATAGTCATCGGAAAATATTTTTCCTTTGATCAAAAATTTTTCTTTAATTTTTGGAAAATTGTTTACATTTTTAAAACTGTAAACCATTTTTCGAGTTTGAACATCTCACTCTAAAATCGACGGGTCCTACCAAGACCCACCCAGGATTTGATTGAGACCCGACCGGACTTGCCCAGGACCTCGCCGGAACTCGCCTAGGACCTGCTCAAAACTCACCTAGGACTTGACCGGGACCTGCTCGAGACTCGATTGGACCTGCCCGAGACTTGCCCAGGACCCCGCTGGGACCTGCCCTGGACTCGCCCGGGACTTGACCGGTACCCTGTCGGGACTTAACTAGGACCCGCCTAGGACTCTACCGGGCCTTGCTGGGACTCGCCTAGGACCCCGCCAAGACTCGCCCGAGACCTATCCAGGACCTTGCTTGGACTTGATTGGGACCTCTGCTGGACCCAACGTCAAAAAATATTTTTACCAAAAACATTTTCAGGAAAATGATTTTTTAGAACACTAACCGCAGATGCCCTATATGCCATTCCCTTCCTTTTATTTAGGGAAAATTTCAAAAAAAAGACCACAAAAACTTACTCACATTAGATTCCCTACATTTAACCAACCCTCAAGGGTTGTTACAATGTTTCTCAAAGTATACTGAACCAAAAGTGGTTCCCTATACATTACTTTAATATATACATTTATCTTTTCTCTCTCATCTTTAATCTTTTTGTCTTTAATTGGAGATTGTGTTGGGATTTTGTGAAAAAAGTGTAGGTAGGCAAGGAACTTGTATTTTGTAAAGAAATAATATTTTAATGGTATAAGAAAAGGTAAGGGAAGCTATTTTGAAATGTATTTTCATACGGAAGCAAAAAGTAGTTTTGTACCCTAAACGTTGAAAAAATCAAAGAGAAGCTGCTGCTAGTGCTCTTAGAAAACATTTTTCGGTATTTGGCATGTACGGAAAATCAGGAGGGTCTGAAAACATTTTTCGGGATTTGGCATATACGAAAATCATATTAAACTCTAAATTACAAAAATATCAAAGTCAGGTCTCGGGCAAGTCGCAGTGGGGGTCTTGCGGGACTCGGTTAGGATACTTCTATATATATATATATAGAAGTGTTGTTCAAAATATCATTTTTTAGGAAAATATTTTTTGTTGAAAATATTTTTCGAGAGAAAACATTTTACGTCGAAACAAACGGAGCTTTAATTCAAGAATTATCAGTTCTCAGAGTTTCTGAATAATTAATTTGAAGGGACCTTAATTAGTGAATTGAGAGCTTATGATCTTCTCTATTTATACGCTTTGTATGCTAGCAGAAGTGGATATTTAATCATGTGGGAGAAGAGATGAAAAAGCTAATCCTAGCTTAACTAGGAAACCCTAGCCGTCGACTTCTTACAAGCCAATGCATGGGTCCAGGATTTTTCCTTGGCCTCATGTGCCTCCTTTGCAGTTTGAGCCAGTTTTATCCCAACTCAAACTTCTCAAGCACCAACAACGCATAGGACTGGGGAATTTTCCCTGGCCTTTAGGCGTTGCTAATCTCCTTGGGCTCCTAGGTTTGATCCCAAGCCCCAAGCCCCAATCTTCCATATATGCATATCTGCACTATATTTCTCTAACCCACATTTTAGATAAATAAAACAAACGGCTCAATAAATAAGAAAACTTATCTTTAGTTAAATTACTTCAGCTTGGTCAGGGACCTAAAGAGAAAACTAATTAGTTTAAATATATTCGTGATCATGTTTTCCCTGACATTCATCACGCAATACTATTTTAATCACAATTAATTTCACTAAATAGTTGTGACTGTACTCTAATAAATATTTTTAATTAAAACAATTAATCCATTTGACTTAATATTGACTTATGATCAGTGCATGAAATCTTTCGTAGCATAATTAAGGCTAATGATATCGCCACTTAATTCTCTATATCTTTCTCATTGAGTAATTGATTTTAAGTTATTCTCAGACTTGAAAAATTTGTATCACATGTATATTATTTTGGTATGTCAACCCAAATGCTTTGGCCAGAGAATTGAGAATAATATCTATAAAATCTATCTCAAGAAGAAATTTCTTGTCTCTTTGTTCTCCGACAAAGAAACTGGATTCCCTTATGAGAAAAGCTTTCCCACATTAATGCTATATGTCATTGCCCAACACACTAGATTTGTTGACTGTAGATTTGATCTCACCCCTTGGTATATCAAAGCAATCTTCATTTCACATATTAAAGTCATAAGTACGTAGTCTATAGGACTTATTGTCTTTCCTTATAGACTGTATCTTTGTGGAAAGACAACCCATTGGTCCCTTTAGTGCCTAGCACCTACACATCTATTCGAAGTCTCCCGCTTTGCTAGATTAAGGTAGACCACCGCGATTGGATATGTAACAATTTTTCTCAAGTAGAATGCCCAGTTCCATTACTGACTGCAAACTTTTTTATGTTAAGACTACAAGGATTATGGACTAAGACCTTGTGTGATAACCTCGTTACTCACACCCATAGCCATATTTAATGTAATCCTAGGATATTTTACATACACAATATAAATGATGAACTTTGTAATAATCATGACAAGATATTTATATGTCATATGCTCAAATAATTTAATCAGTGAATATAACACATATTCATTACAAACATTGTATGTCAACATAGATATAAAATCATTGAGATTTAGGGCACAATCCTCAACAATTATTTCTTACTTGGACGAAGTATAGCTCGTGAGCTTCCACCAAAACCTTCACTAAAATACTTTGGGAAGATATACTGCCAGATGTACTTACGACATTGAGTTTTCAACAACATAGTCGAGATAAAACCTTTTGGTTCCTTGTAAATGATCATGCTAGATGTACTTACGCCGTTGGGTGGCACAGCGATGTGATGCTAATCCTTCTTCTTCCATAGCACCAATAATTATCTTTAGCTCACCATCAGAGTTATCAAGAATAATGTTGCAAAAAAAATTAGAGATCCTTAAAAGTTAGCCAGTGGTGTAGACCGGAAAGCTAAAGATTCCATAAAGAAGAGCAATGATGTATATAGGAGGAAATTCGCATCTAACGAGCTCTGCTAAAAAAGTCATATCTATAGTTTCAGGCTTTGGATTGAAGCAAGGGTTGGGAAGCTAACTAAAAGATCTACAAAGTTATGTGCATGAGAGCTTGCTAATTCCAATGTTTACTAGGTCAAAAGAGCCTCCATTCGTAGGCCGTTCGCAAGCCGTCCGAATAGGCCTCTTCTGGAAGTCACCATAGTAAAACCCGAGACATCCGTTTGCATCCCGTTCGCAAGCCGTCCAAACGGCCCTATGTTATGTTTACTTGTTTTACATACTTTAATTTCAGTTATTTGGGTAACCATCCGAACGGGGGTATTTCCCATCCCAACGGGCCTCGTAGAAATTTAATTTTGGCTCTATTTCGTATTAATTTTAGGTTTAGGGTGTGAGGGCCTATAAATACATGTTTTATAGAACCTAGAACACAGATTTTGATTATAGGTGAGTTTTTATTAATGACAATACTCAGAATTGAGTTTCTTCATATTTTTCCTTCAAGCCCTAGATAGACTCTAGTGTTTTGAGAAGAATTCTTAGATCTTTGATAGACTCAAGATCTAGAATTATATATCCCTTCTTCTTGTTACTGTTTTCTTTACATCCCACTAAGTCACGTTGCATTAGCAAGCCATAAAAGAAAAAAGAAAAAAAAAAAACCAAAAAAAAACAAAGATTAAATGGAAAAGAAACTTGGGTAAAGGTAAATGAAAGTTGGAGGGGAAATGATCTTATTATATTGAAAGCATATGATTGTTGGGAAAAGACGATTTTTTTGTTTTTTTTTGAAAATATGACTATTAGGAAAAAATGAATTTTGAAAAATATGACAGTTAAAAAAGACAAATTTTGAAAAATATTATCACTAGGAAAAGACATTTTAAAAACATGACCATTGGGAAGAGATGGATTCTTTTAAAATACGACCGCATATGACCATTTGGAAAGGATGAATTTTTTAAAATATGATCATTAAGAAAAGGCAAATATGAATGCAAAAATATGAGTGTTGGAGAAAAAAAATATTTAAATAGAATATTAACAATAGATAGCTAAGATAGACATGGGTTGTATACACTTTGAAAATGTTGATAACTAAAAGAAAAAAAAAACAAATAATAATTTAACTAAATTGTAGCTAAATATTTGCCGAGCCGAATGTTAATACTCTTGAAGAACACCTTGCAATTCCTTTTGGGGTCTTGGATTTTAGATGAGTGATGACAACAAAGCAGAAAAACGACTCACATGTAACATCAGAGGGATCAAGATTCTCTCAATTTTAAATAAAATCAAGATAAATCATTAATTTACAGCATCTAACAATGTATATGTTGTGTACGTTATCCTGTCATTTAAAATTTTTAAATAATGTGACACTGTTTATACATATTATATGATCTAATTAGGACAATAAAATAATTCTTATTAGAAGAGAATCCTATTCCACCCTTAGAGAGTATATTCTCGCTACTTTATTAATTGGTGAGATGATACACAATGTTAATTCTAGAAAGTTTTGGGCCAATCCTTTCTCCAACATATTATAATGAGAAAAATATAAAAAAACCCCCCAAACTACTAGCCGTTTTCGATTTAACTCCTTAATGTTCCAAAACTGATAAAGTAGCCCCCCAAACTACCAAACTATTGCATTTTGGCCACTCCGTTAGTCAAAGCCGTCAGTTTGGACGGAAACTGCAAAACAACGTCGTTTTGTTATGGGTAAGTTACTACAATGCCCTTTTATAAAAAAAAAAAATTGGAAAAAATATAAAAAAGCCCCCTAAACTACCAGCCGTTTTCATTTTAGCCCCCTAATGTTTAGAAAGTGATAAAGTAGTGCCCAATAAAACGAAATCGTTTTGTAGTTTCCGTCCAAACTGATTGTTTTGACTAACGGAGTGGCCAAAATGCAATAGTTTGGTAGTTTAGGGGCCTACTTGATCACTTTTGAAACATTAAATGGCTAAATGAAAAACGACTAGTAGTTTGGAGGGCTTTTTTATATTTTTTCCTATTATAAAACTAAAGAAACCCCCCAAAATGGGAAAAGAAAGCGCCCTAGGTTTTCAAAAATAACGTGTCAGTGATCTACAGGTTTTTTTTTTTTTTTTTAAAGAAGTGATCTACAGGTTGAGACACCCCCATGTATTCTGCTATTTCTACAAGCCCAAGAATCCAGGGCGCTATGAAAAGTACGAGGTTTCCACTCCCCCAAAACACGCTCACTTAAAATAATCTCATATTCGCTCCCTGGTCGTGACACTTGTCCACAGCAATCTGTCTCTGGCTTCCTCTACCTCCCCTGATACTCTCACAGTGCTTCGCACCAATCGTTAAGTGCTTCCGAACAAGTGTCAACGTGAGAAGGCGAGTACACTTCTTTTCAACAATTGCGACAGTACACCTAGGAACTAATGTCTGATCTGTACAATGAAACCACTTGATCAGAGAAACGCTAATTGTTTCCTTAAATAATAACCAAAGAGGTTTACTTCCGACGGAACCACTTTCAACTTTCCATATAAAGAATAAAATTTGCTTCACATCTCAGGTGATTTCTCTCTCTCGCTCTCTCTCTCCCTCCCCCCTTGTCCCATACTCCATTTTGGATCAAAACAAGTAAGCTCTACTTTTTTCTTCTTTTTTTTTCCTTCATATTTTTGCTGTATTCCTTTCTATAAGGGGAAATTAATTTTGGGTCTTTTTTTTTTTTTTTCTGAATTTTATACCGACAAATTATGTTAGGGTGTTCAATCTTTCTTGCTTCCTATTGATGTTATGGGTATTGAGATACGTGTGAACTCTTTTGTGCCGATCTAGCTGATAGAAGGAGAGAGGAAACCCCAAGGATTGTAGGAAGAAGGCGATGGGGAGAGGAAAGATAGCCATCCGAAGGATCGACAATTCCACAAGCAGGCAAGTGACTTTTTCAAAGAGAAGAAATGGGTTGCTGAAGAAGGCCAAGGAGCTCTCAATCCTTTGTGATGCTGAAGTTGGGGTGATTATTTTCTCCAGCACCAACATGCTATACGATTATGCCAGCACAAGGTTGGTCTCTCTCTCTCTCTCTATCTCTCTCTCACTCTATCTCTCCCTCTATATTTCAATAAAGTTCTACATATTTGCTAATTATTCATTGGTGTGGGGATTCAAGTCTTAATTTCCAGCAACGTTTGTATATTTTATCCCTTGGATTTAGTTTCTTATATATATATATAGCCAAATGGTAATATTTGAAATAAAGTATTTTCATTGAGATTTACATCAGAATACATATATATATTCAGCTGATAACAGAAAGAGGTGGATCATTCATTCATAAAATATAGTGAGGTACATTTCGCAGACAAAGACTATGCATGTTTTCCTCTTGAATGTCCTTGAAGATTGACATATTTGCATCTATATTCCAAGAAACCATTAATCTTGTTTCATTGATGAAGAAATAGAGCTTGAAATTTTAAGATACTTCTGTTGATCGAAGTTCATTGAGGAATCATCTAATTGGATTTCATAGAGATCTAGTTAGACAACTCATGAAATCGTAATTAGTAAGTAGATCAAGATTGTGAAGCAGATAATGGTGCAAGTATCTAAGTATATATACATGTCAATCATTTTTTAGGTTTAATTAATGGCCTAACAAAATCTAGTGTATTATTTTGCTGGAAAGAAGAAAGAATGCTTTGATTATACTGAGCTTTTTAATTAAGTAATGTTGTTTTTGAAAACCACTTTCCAAAAATGCTGCTGTTTTGGCTTTGTTTATCAAATAATATTTTATGGCTTCATGGATACCACGTTGGGGAAAACCGTTTTGTATTTTACATTTATTTTTTATTTTAACAAAATCCTATGAGTACAAGAGAGTAGATATATATTTTCTCAAGTTTTTCAGTCGAACAAAAATGCATGCCTCTATTGGATATTACAAGTGAACTTTTGGCTAGTGATCTTCTTTTCCTTTTTCTTTTCAATTGATGAATATTTATAATCCACTAAGGAACTAAGTGTAGTCAACAGAAAAGACATACAATATTGAAAGCACATATAATATTATACAATTTCCAGCCCAAGGCTAATGTCAACTAGATCAATAAATTTATCTTATCATAACAATTAAAGAAAATTGTTAGAACCCTAATACAATGTAAAATCAAATTTTTGTCTCCTCCTGTAATGCGCTGCCAATAAAGATGCAAGATAAGAGAACATGGCTACCCCAGTAAGAGAAAAAAACACTTTTGAGAGTTGAAAAAGAATAGAAATATATATGATTTAACAAGATAATTAAGAGAACATCGCAACCCCACTACCAATCATTCATCTCAATGCCAAAGTCGTAGTCAGTACTATAGATGGGAATGAGAATAATTAATCGTACGTGATGATAACCATAAATGAATGATTAAACAATAACATTATAAAATAAGTGGATATATAGGGACTCCCTCACGCCACCCTCGTGAAATCGTACTCTGAACACTTTTGGCCTTTTGTGAATCGTACACGAGTGCTTGTATGAATAGTACACAAGGGCGCTCGTTGACCATTTTTAGACTATTGGTTAGTACCCGAAATGCATGCCTTAAAAACATTTTTTGCTCGTTGTGAATAGTACATGAGCGCTCGCCCATGGACCACACGAGCGCTCGTTACTTTTTGATAGAATCCCCATTTTGCCCTCGGCTTCCCTCCCCTATAAATATTTCCACATCCCCTTTGACCCAACCCTCAAACTCGCCTCTGGAACCTTCAAAAAACCTTGCTACTTTGTTATTTGAGAGTGTCTACGCTTTGTGAGTAACTCGGAAGAAGGGATGAGCACTCTTCAAAGACCTACTCGTTGAAGTAATCCCTACACCTTCTTGTTATTATGTTGTTAAGTTTCTTGTCTTACAATAATCAAACGTTTCCTTAAAAGTTATGATTACTCATTTCAATGCTTTAAGCCTTTTAGTGTTATGGCAAGCCTTTGCACCACTTTCTTGTTTAATAAGACTTGTTTCAAAAAGTTTTTCAAAAGTCACCGTTTAGATGTTTTGAACTTGAAACAAACCTATTCTTATGAACGAAGAAGTGTTTTCCAAAGCTTTAATACCCATTGAATTCTTGTGTTTTACTTGCCTTGTTAAAGAGTTTAGGATGTAGAAACCAATCCATAGCTTTAGATAGGAGCTTAGGAGCATTTTTGGGCATCTTTGCCTAAACCATAGCCTCTGGACGAATGCTAGCCTTAGGGAACGAGCGCTCGAACCAAGGCCGGCTCTTGTGTTCCCTAGCCCTATAAATGCCAACAAGGCCTTAACACCCTTTTTTGTTATATGGACCCTCGTAGTAATCTCTAGTACAACTTATAACAATGAGTCGTGTTTCATTATAGCGGGGATTCGCGATGTCGGAAAACTTAAGCAAGCATACAAAGTAAGTAACCACTTAGAATACTTTCCTTAAAAACGTGGGACATGTCAGTGGACTGACTACGCGCATGATATGATCATGTCTACATTTTTGAAATAACTTGGTAATTGCCTTTAATAAGTGGTTGATAAGATGCATCGTATAACATGGTACACCGGTACGTGCGGTATAATGGCCATGAACTTACTATATGAACTTGATTTTATGGTCAAACGTGTATGTGATATATGGGTCTTGGATCCAATGGTTGTTCATGACCAGCACAGCCTTAACGGGCGGTCACTACAGGACAGACATCATTAGTAGCGTGGGTTACCTGAGGTCGGACTCTCTCAGGCTACTAGTGTTATGGACGGTAGCGTATAATATCCAGAGCACCGGTGTTGTATTACGGGTCCATTGGGATAGCATCAACCCTGCTGAGAAGGGGTAATATCTCGGGTAAACCATATATGATAGTTACAACCTATAAAGCATTAGTTTTCTGCATTAAAATACTTAGGCGATTACCGCCGAGAATACACCATCCTTTATCAAACTAAAATAATGCTTTTACGGTGTATTAACGGAGACAAAACCTCTTTAGAATGTTTACTAAAAACTGCATGTTTATTTCTTCTTAATAATAATGAGCTCACGTCATGCCCTAACGTGAGGTTTACTTACTAAGTTGTTAGGCTTATGCGGTTAGTACTCTTTTAGGAAACTTGTCTCTAGAAGTCAAGATTGGTGTGGTTATCATTACACACTGTGCTTAAGAATGATCTTCATGCTGTTATTAGGTTTGCTTTACCTTATTATTAGTTGTGCCATGTCTTTATTTTGAGGATTATATTTGTCTTGATAATGAACAATAGTTTTTCTCAGATTTGTTTCACCTTCCTATGCATTAACTCTAATAATGCTTAGAGGGGTGATTCTTCATTTTGCCACCAGCTAGTTAAAGTGAGGTAATTGCTAGTAACTCTGCCAGGCTGGCCAATGCTAGTTTTTGTTAAAGTGTATCAGACCCGTAAGGGCTTGAGCGCAGACCTGGTGCGCTCAAGCTCAACTAAGCAGGCTAAAAAAGAATCGAGCACAGACTTAGTATGCTCGAGCACACACATGCAAACAATCAATATCAGTGGCGGTGCTGCATTACCAATTCAATGTGGAAAGTCTACTGCATTACCAATTCAATATGGAAAGACTCAGAATATCTCTTGCTAGCATCTTAAGCCTTCTCTCCTACGAATACAACTACCAACCAAATCTACTCTAAGAATGAAAGAGAGTTTAGTTGTTCATAACGTGCACAACAAGGAAACAGATTTTATATAATCCTTTGTGTAGTTGTATTAGGTCAAGTTGTGTATATATATTGGATGTTCTATATTTTAAAGTTTCAAGACTTTGAAGTATAATAATAGCAAAGGTTTCATGGTATCAGAGCCATTCTAGGCTAACGCCAATTCCAAGTTTTTCTTCTTTGTTTCAATGGCAACCAACACTGATTCCTCATTCACACCACCAAATACCACTCTAAACTCCCTTATCAATCTTGATGCTGGAAACTATGCCAGCTGGGTGACACAGATACACCCTATTCTGGGCACCTATGACCTTATGGGCATAATTGATGGCTCAGAAACATGCCTTCCTAAGATGACTACAAATGATGAAGGAAATGAGATACTCAATCCACAATACCTTACCTAGAACAAGAAGGACCAATACCTTCTTTGTGTCATTACAGCCTCTCTTTCAGAAAAGGTGCTAGCAACTTTTATGGACTCAACACATCATTCCAAGCGTGGGCAGTACTTTCTACCAAATTTGCCTTAAAATCCAAATCCAGAATTTCAAACCTCGAAAAGAAACTTCAAAGTCTTTCACAAGGACCCAATTCCGGCTCAGATTACATGCAATTTGCCAAACTCCTTGCAGATCAACTTGGTGCTGCAGGTAACCCCATCACTGATGAAGAATTGATCTCCTCTATCCTTAATGGATTGAACCCTACCCTTACTCACTTCATTACAACCTACTCTTTTCACACTTGAGCAAATGAGATTAGCTATGAAGATTTTCAAGATGAACTGTTCAGTCATGAGATGTTGCTGAATCAACACCAAAACCAGACCCCAGACCAATCTAACTTTGCACTCACTACAAACAGGCCTTTCAATTCTCAACAGTCCAGAGGTAAACCTTCTATGCAAAACAGATTCTCACCAAGACAGTATCCACCACGGCAAGGGTTTGGATTCTCAGCACCTAGACCCTATCACCAGCAGTTCAACAGAGGTCCTCATGCTCAGTACAACAGATTCCATGCTATAAATCACCAATTTCACAGAGGATCTTCTTCACAGCATCCAAGGAATTCCTTTTCCAACAGGGGATACACTTATGGTCCTCAACCACCAAGTCCTGGAAGACCTCAACGCCAGATATGTGGCAGGATAAACCACATGGTTATTGACTGTTACCATCACATGGATTATGCCTTTCAAGGCCGTAATCCTCCTACACAGTTGGCTGCCATGGCTGCTCAGTCCAACTCTGCATATGAAGAACAAAACTGGTGGCTGATAGTGGACCTAATGCTCATATCACCAACCGACTGGATAACCTGTAGATTCAACAACCTTTCCAGCAAGCAGAAGAAGTTGCTGTGGGGAATGGCACTAGCTTTAAAATAGAGAACACTGGTTCATCTCTTCTTCACTATCCTAACTCTACCTATTTTCAATTAAAAGATGTTTTACACTGTCCACAAGCTTCTGCAAATCTCCTTTCCATACAAAAATTTTGTACTGACAATTTATGCTATTTCATCATAACCTCTTCTCATTATTTTGACAAGGACCTACTAACACATGCAATACTCTTGGAGGGGAAGAGTGAAAACGGCTTGTATCCATTGCAGCTTAGAAGGAACTCTCACAAAGGGTCCAAGGCTTTTACTGCTTTGATTAGAATAAAGACCATTTAACTTGTGTGGCATTTTAGATTAGGACATCCTACTCTAGACATAGTTAATCATGTTGTTAAGAACAATTTACTTCATGTTTCTAGCTTTAATTACAATAAAACCTCTATTAGTACCTCCCATCAACTAGGCAAGGGTAAAAAGCAACCTTTTCAAGCTTCAAATCATGTAACTTTTCAACCTTTAGAGCTAATACATTCTGATGTTTGAACTTCTCCTATTCAATTTGTTAGTGGTTACAAATATCATGTCATTTTTATTAATGATTTTTCAAGATTCACTTGGATATACCCTATGCATAAAAAATCTGAAGACTTTGCCAACTTTGTTAAGTTTAAACTCCTTGTAGAAAACCAGTTCACCTCCCACATTAAACAACTTCAATCAGATGGTGGAGGTGAATACAATTCTGCTCAATTTCAAACCTTTCTAACCAAACATGGCATTGTTCACAGAAAAACCTGCCCCTATATCTCTCAACAGAATGGATTAGCTGAAAGAAAATTAAGACATATTTTCTTGAAACTGGCTTAACTCTCCTTGCACACTCACACCTCTCAAATAGGTATTGGGTGGATGCTTTTCTCACTGCTGTTTACATTATCAATAGACTACCTATATCTACTCTCCAGAATAAATCTCCCTACCTTAAGCTCTATAACTGTGAACCTAATTACAAAAGGCTTAAGGTCTTTGGCTACCATTGTTAGCTCTTCTTCGACCTTATGGCTCACACAAATTAGAATTTAGGTCCAAACCTTACATTTTCTTAGGCTATAACTATGCTGGCTACAAGTGTCTTGATCCTGTGACCAACAAAGCTTACTTGTCTAAGCATGTCATCTTCAATGAGGAGTCCTTCCCAGCACAAGATCAAGCTACTTCAAAACTCCCATCCAAGCTTAATGCTCAAGATGATGCACCCCTTTTTCTTTATGTACCAATTCCTATACCTTCCGTTTTATCTACTGCCCCTAACATTTCTGCAGCAATTGACTTACCTATATCACCACAATCAGATCCCTCAACTACAATCTCACCAACCCCTACTCAGTCCTCTATACCAGCAGTACCTGACTTTCCCAATGCCTATGCCATCTGAACCAACCACTAAACCTACCCTTGACCCTACCCCTCCACCCATGCTCATCTTATGATCACTCGGTCCAAAACTGGCTCCCTTACACCACAAGAGTTCCCTAATTTCCACCTATACCTCACCTCAATTCCTGAGATTGAACCAAGCTCCTATCTAGGGCTGAGTAGATTCACCGAGTTCCGAGTGCCGACCAAGACCGACCATGACCGACAAGAAGATGGACAGTAGGCGGCTGGGATTTTCTTATTCCGACAATTTTCGGTCGGCAAGCGGAATGACTTTTTTTCCGACACTACCAACCCGACTTTTACCGCCTTGTAAAACGATGTCGTTTTGATATTCATTTTTAATATTAGTAAATATTCGTTATATTTTTCTAACAAAACTCGTCTAGCTCAGTTGGTTGAGTGCATGCTAGACGCCTACTGGTCGTGGGTTCGAGCCCCATGTTGGTCGCCTTTACTTACATTTTTACTTATAAAAGTAAAATATTTTCCTAGTCAAAACGGCGCCGTTTTGTCTTGAATTTGTGCCCTATATAATCTCATTTAAAAGCTCTCTTCCATTTCTCCTAACCCTGGCCGTCACTCTCATCTTCCTCTCTTTGTCACTCTCCTCTCATCTCTGCCTCTCTCTCACTCTCCTCTAATCTCTGCCTCTCTCTCACTCTCCTCTCATCTTTGCCTCTCTCTATCGCTCTCACTCATGACTCCACCTCTGTGTTTATTTTTATTTGATTTTGATTTTATTTTTTTGCTGTTTGGTTGCTGAGAAAGTGGAGGAAAAGAGGTATTTTCTTGCTAAGCATGTTTTAGAATTTAGACACGAGTTTCTGTGCCTTTTTTGGTTCAAGTTGTGTTCCTTGATTGAGTATTTTTAATCTGATTAAGAATTCTTTTTCCTTTTGATGTTTGGTTGCTGAGAAAGTGGAGGAAAATTTCTTTTTCTTAGTGATTGGGCTTGATTTTTCAATCTATTTTCTTGCTGATTGTGACCCAGCCCAAACCAACATTACTGACCGTCACCGTAACGGACTCGGCGATGACGGTCGGTGGCGGTACAAATCATTGTCGGAAAAAGTCGGTGAATTTACCGACTTTACCGACTTTGGAGCGGAAGCAAAAAATTCCTACCGTAACTGACCATAACCGACCGACGCTCAGCCCTACTCCTATCAAAAGGCTGCTGCTGATCCCAGATGGAGATATGCTATGCAGATGGAATATGATGCCTTGCAATCCAATGCCACATGAACCATGTGCCCTAGACCACCTCATAACAATGTCATTTGAAATAAGTGGGTGTTCAAAATCAAGAAGAGAGCTGATGGCTCAGTAGAGAGATTTAAGGCCAAATTGGTGGCAAAGAGATTTGATCAACATGATGGGGTTGACTACACTGAGACTTTCAGTCCAGTTATCAAAGCCTCAACCATTTGAGTTATTCTTGCCTTGGTTGTTCACTTTGATTGGCCTATTCGGCAGCTTGATGTGTCTAATGCTTTTTTGCAAGGTACCACCTCACTGAAGAAGTCTATATAAAGCAACCTCCTGGTTTCCAAGACACTTCACAACTTGATCTGGTTTGCAAGTTGCACAAGGCAATATATGGACTCAAACAAGCTCCTAGAGCTTGGTTTACCAGATGTCCAACTTTCTACTTGATCTTGGCTTCAAAGGTTCCTTGGTGGACACTTCCCTCTTTATCTACTTATAGGGATCTATTCTCATATACATGTTAGTTTATGTAGATGATATCCTGCTCACTGGAACTCATCCTTCTGTTATTTCCAGTATTATTACTAAGCTGTAGGCAGAATTTCCTTTGAAGGATTTAGGACCTCTGCACTATTTCCTTGGAATTCAAGTCACCCGAGATACCATTGGACTTCATATCTGTCAAACGAAATACATCATTGAACTTCTTCACAAGACTCATATGGATGGAAGTAAACCCTCTAAATCACCTTGCACATTAGGATCCAAGCTCTCTAGACATGATGGTGAGGCACTCACTGATCTAACCACCACCTACAGGCAAGTTGTAGGAGCTTTTCAATACTGCACACTTACCAGACTTGAGATTGCATACTACTTGATCCGTACCACCAATTTTTTTTTTTTATTTTTTTTTTTTCAAAAAACAACTGAGAAATACATCAAAACAATTATTAGCTAGCGATCGTATGAAAAAACTTAAAAGCTTAACACTACAAAAAATTAAATTTTTTCTGACGGACGTTTTCTGACATGTCAAGTAGTTTGACACGTCAGAAAACGTCCCTGACGGGGCCTTTCTGACTTGTTTCACGCGTGAACATTATAGGTGTCAGAAATGGTAAATTTCTGACGTGTCAAGTTTTAACCCGTCAGAAATTTCTGACAGGTCAAATTTGACACGTCAGAAATTTTCTGATGTGTGAGTTTGTGACCCGTCAGAAATTTCCTGACGTGTCAAAATCGACACGTCAGGAAATTTAAAAAATTAATTAAATATATATATATATTTTTTTTTTCTGGATTTTTTTTTTAATTAAACAATTTATTAATTTAAATTATTTTTTATTTATAATTTATCTGCACCGGTGCAGAGAAATTCGTTTCTCTGCACCGGTGGTGTAGAGAAATTCATTTCTCTGCACCACTTGGTACCACTCAAGTGGTGCAGATCTGAACCACTTGAGAAACGGTGCAGAGAAATTCGTTTCTCTGCACCACTTGAGAAACGGTGCAGAGAAACGAATTTCTCTGCACCATTTCTCTGCACCGCTCGACCAAGAAAAAAGTTTGGAGAAAATTTTTTCGTTTCTGCACTGTGGGCTCTCTTCTTTTCTCAATTTTTTCTTTCTCTCTTCTTTTCTCCGGCCAGCTCTCACTTTTCTCCATCTTCTTCTTCTTCTTCTGTTCTCTTCTTCTCCTTTTCTTTTTCTTCTGCTTCGATCTCTTCTCCCTTTCTTTTTCTTCTGTTTCTTCTCCTTCTTCTATTTCTTCCATCTGCCGTGGAGAGAGGAGAGAGAGAGTGTGTAGGGAAAATGAATGAGGAGGGAAGAATAAAAATAGGAAAAAAGTTGGAGGGAAAATAAGAAGAGAGAAAAATTTCAAAAAAAAGGCGGACTTTTTTTATTTTTTATTTTTTTTCTGACGCGTCAAATTGGCGCGTCAGAAAATTCTGACGCTCCAAATTTGGCGCGTCAGAATTTTCTGACGCACCAAAATAGTGCGTCAGAAATTTCTGACGCGCCAATTTGGCGTGTCAGAAAATTTTGACGCACCATACTAGTGCGTCAGAAATTTCTGACACGCCAGTTTGGTGCGTCAGAAAATACCAATTTTTTTGTAGTGTAAGCTTGTGGGTTTAGAGTTAGACTCAATTATCTTATATTAATTACTTACATTTGTGACATTTTTTTTAATATGGGACTAAAACCTTTTACACTCACATGCATGTGTATACTCAACCATTTCCCATGTGTTTCAATCAATTTGTGTTGTTTCTTTTTACCCTTTTGGTTTTTTGATCTTTATGTCTCATGTCTTTAGCTCTGGTAAACATAAAAATTTCCTGGATGTTATCTAAAATAA
The DNA here is from genome assembly GCF_965113065.1 of Corylus avellana. Taxonomy (NCBI): domain Eukaryota; kingdom Viridiplantae; phylum Streptophyta; class Magnoliopsida; order Fagales; family Betulaceae; genus Corylus; species Corylus avellana. Next base: position 6,383,108 of record NC_142493.1, on the reverse strand, counting down.
TATATTAATATAAAATTAACTAAAAATTAATGTGCTTTTTGTGTGGATGTTATCTAATATAATATATAATATCGTACCAATCACAAATTCCCTACTAAAATATTGCCACTCATTTTTCTTAAATTGTACCAAGTACATATAACACAAGTCAATATTATAAGTATATATTGTTAATTGGGCTGTAGTTAGAGGGGTTTAACTACTTATAATTATGTATTTTAAAAATTTAGATATATATCATAGATTAAATGGTTGAGCTTCAGCTTTCAAGATAAAATTGAAATCTGAGGAAGAAAGACAATTCTAAGATTATTTCTATTATATATATATATATATATATGAGGTTGTGATAGTGAAAGCAGTGAGGAATTTTCATGCACATATATATCCACTTTCTAGACACGCCATGAATAAATCCAAGAAAGTTAGATATTGAAAAATAAAGGAGAAGTAAACATTTCCAAAAAAAAAAAAACAAGGTTTGGAAGTTTATCTCAATGCATCCAAACTTCCAAGTCTTCTGCATAATAATTGCCTGTACGTTGAATTCCACACGGCCCTAACTAAAATAGAAGAAAGTTGAATTTCTATACCTTTCTTTGATGGATGTCATTTTATTGCGTCATTGAAAGGTCAATCGATCTGACAAAATACACCATTTAACAAATTTTTTATTCAATATTAAATTTAATTATTGTGAGTAATGCTCTCTAAAGATCGAGAGGCCAACAGTCAACGTTATTATTGTTATTTTTTTAATGTTATTTCTTTTTCATACTTTTTCTTTTATCTTTTCACTTAAAGTAAAAATTTAATGCAAAGAGTTCAAAACTTAGTTTCATAATAAAATAAATCTTTTAGTAGATAAATATTTAAAGCGTATGATGTTTAATGATTTTAAAAAGTGATTAGCTAAATCAACTAACGTAAATTTTTAGAGTTAAATTTTAAAATAAATTTAAATAGTTCATTATGAATGCTCTATATTAAGCAAACTAGTCAAATAATAATATCAACCATATTTGGTTAATATTCATCATTTTTCTCTTCCAACTAACTAGTTAAAATAATTTTTGTATTACTGTAAATAGTCACTTCTGGAGACTTTACTATTAGAAAATTAAAAATTAATATTTAAATAAAATTAAAAATTAGAAACTAAAATTAATTTTTCTTTTTCTCTATTAGAAAACAAGTCCAATTCATAACTCACCTTTGTCAACTCAAATAACTGGAGACTTTACTATTTCTAAAGGACGAAGCACGTGCTAGGTGATCATAATCCAATACAATACATTGTTGAGAATTTTCTCATCAAAATGTTTAATAGTTCAATTCTGGCAGCTAGCTAGTATGATATGTATGATATGTCACAACAGTTACATTCTCTGTACGTATTTGAATATGGTGCATCTTTGAATATAGGATAAGAGACTTTATCATCTGCCTTAAGAATCTTCAAAGTAATTGGGCGTGTACTAGTTAGGACGAGAGTTTAATTTTCGAAATGAGAATATTTAATTTTATTAGCATTAGTCGCGTAGGATTATACTGTTATGTTAGGTTATGACTCGGACTTGAAAAAACGCTTGCGGTTTTCACCGTCTAAGCACTCAATGAGTCGATGCATCTATGGTCACACCTAGATCAAATAAATATGCACGGTCTCCCTTACTTGCTTTTTTAATTAAAAAACAAGAGCAGAAAGAAGAAAGAAAGAAGAAGATGGTGATGATGGTGATGAGAATGAGAGGCTTTGTTTACGGTTGTTATGTCTCTCTACCCAAAGCTAGTCGTCATAGCTAGTTTAATTAGTTAAAGTCAATATCAAAGTCCAATTGCATTATTCATCCTCAACTTCCAAAAGTCTCACACCTTCACATTATGCTTCTGAATAGAATATGAAGGTGTGGTCAATAACATTAATTAAACCAATATTAAAATCACACCCAACCTGTGGAACTTTTCAACGCATGCACTCAATGAAAATTGTGCTCAAATCCACGACCAGTTCAATGCATTTTGCAGACTTGCTGTCGTGATTATTGGTTCAACTTTTGTTAAAAGGGAAGACTTTAGAGATTTCCAGTAAATCCTTTATAAAATTGGATAATCAAGGGCATGTTGTAGATTTGGTGTTTCATGGTCAAGGCACATATCTCTTCCATTCCAGAATGGCAAAAAAACAGAAAGGGAAGGGCGTATTGACACGGTATTGAAGGCATATAGAGTGGAAGATTTCTTATAATAATAATGGCCTAATTAGACATGCCAAAAGGAAGACGTTTTTGGACCACCTCGTGACTTGTCTCCTAGTGATGCAGATGGGATGGCGATACTCGTTCCTGGAAGTGTGATCAAGCGCACGCGTGCCTGAAGCTGCGATGCTCATCATTGGAAGTGCAATCGAGCGCCCGTGTGTTTGCGATCGAGCGCACACGGGGACAATTATGTTATTTTTCGTCTTTTATCAACTAAACCGACTTTATTTCATTGTTTTACTAGGATTAGAGTTTTGTTAGTCTTTATTTCGTTATTTTATTAGGTTTAGGGTTTTGGGGGTATTTATGTCATATTTTATTAGGTTTTGGGTTTAGGGCTATAAATATATGCTTATAGCCTATAAGAAAAGCAGTTGTTGTTTATTATTGATTTTGTTGAATAAGAATTACTCATAGGTGAGTTTTCGTCATATTTTTCCTTGAAATCATAGATAGACTCTATATTTTGAGAATAATTCTTAGGTCATTGATAGACTCAAGATCTAGAATTATTTATCCCGTTCTTTATTGTTGTTCTTCGCTGCAACCATCAAGTCACGCTGTATCACTTGGTGTCAGAGCTCAGTTACTTTTCATGAATGGGGAGAAGTGACCGTTGTGCAGACATGAACGACGTGGATATGCGCACGGAGGCAGCACGTAAGGAGTAACCGGATATTCATTTACGGCACATGAGTGGTGGGCCGAACAATTGTCATCGCCAACCAATACCGCGATTCATGAAGGCGAAAGGCAAATTTATTGCTGAACATTGGCAATACATGGAGGATCGATTTAGGGATATGAGGGATCAAATTGAAGACCTCACTACCCAATTATCCAACTTGTGTGATCAACATGGGAATGGATCTAGAAACCCATTTGCAAAGTGCCGAACGCACGGAGGTCAGCACCTTGCGCAAGCTCATGCCAATCAGTGGGTGTGTAGATTTGAACTCAATATTCCGAAATTCGACGGGGATCTAGAACCCGACGAATTTTTGGATTGGGTGTTGACTGTTGAAGAGGTTTTTGAATTCAACGGGGTACCCGATGAACAATGAGTCTCTTTGGTGGTACACACATTCCGGGGAAGAGTTGGTGAGTGGTGGCAACAACTGAAGAAAACTAGGATGCGGCAAGGCAAATTGAAGATCAATAGTTGGGAGAAACTATTGAAATATATGCAAGTCGCTTTCTTACCCCATAGTTATACCATGAGCCAGAAGTCACAAAATTGGAGACAGGGGTCTATGGCTGTGACAAAGAAAATAGAAAATTCGTACAAAAAAGAGGAATGTAGAGAAACATAGAGTGAGGCGAAGACTCCATGACAAGCCAATTGGACCCCTACTTGCCAACCACAAATCCATAAACCGAATCCATAATCTGTGGAGGAGGAAAAAGAATATGTGGATAGAGAGTTTCAGGAATCCGAATTCATTCATGAAGAGTTCTGACATGAAGATGTTGAGGATCCTTCGAAAGGATTTGTGGATTGGGATTCCCCACCAACCTATGATGATGTGCCCGAAGTAGATGATTCATGGGAAGATGAAAAACTCCCGAAAGAGCACAAAGAAGATGGGTTTTATCCCATGTTTGACGGCCTCTACCCTAAAGAAAATGACCAATTGGATGGGGAAGAATACGAAGAAGATGGGTTTTTTCCCATCTTTGCTGGACTCTACCCCGAATATGATCAATTAGAAGAGGACGAGCCCACGGATGACATCGCCAACTATGAAGAGGGTGGTGAAGACGTTTCTGGTGAAGTGTCTAATTTTAATGGTGAAGAGGTTGATTATGTGATTTCCTTGGTGTTGAAGATATTTTAAATTCTTCTAATGAAGATTATGGTGAGTTTTATGTGGATGAGAAAAATTATATGTTCACGAGGGAGACAATAGTTGACCCATTCTTGGGTATTTTCGTGACACATGAAAATGAGAAGGAAAGAGAGAAGAGCGGCAAATTTGAAGTATTGCCAAGTGGTGTGTGGGGCTTTCATATCAACCATCAAGGTATTCCGATGATGAGAAACGTCACGATTATTTTGGGGTGTAGCCTTGTCTTCATCTTGAGGAACGGCGAGTGGAATGAGTTGACTGGGCATTCGAAAGACTATGGAAAGAACCGGCCGAATTCGAGGACAAATTCTCTCAAACCAAGGGAGAATGATGCAGATAGGATGACGATACTCATCCCTAGAAGTGCGATCGAGCGCCCGCGTGCCTGCGATCAAGCGCACACGTGCCTGATTCTGCGATGCTCTTCCTTGGAAGTGCGATTGAGCGCCCATGTGTTTGCATCGAGCGCACGCGGGGACAATTATGTTATTTTTTGTCTTTTATTAACTAAACCGACTTTATTTCATTGTTTTACTAGGATTAGGGTTTTAAGAGTCTTTATTTCGTTATTTTATTAGGTTTAGGGTTTTGGGGGTATTTATGTCATATTTTATTTGGTTTAGGGTTATAAATATATGCTTATAGCCTCTAAGAAAAAATAGTTGTTGTTTATTATTGATTTTGTTGAATAAGAATTACTTATAGGTAAGTTTTCTTCATATTTTTCCTTCAAATCATAGATAGACTCTATATTTTGAGAAGAATTCTTAAGTCATTGATAGACTCAAGATCTAGAATTATTTATCATGTTCTTTATTGTTGTTCTTTGCTGCATCACCTAGCCTCTTTCCAAGGGAGTGTGCTAAAGTGCCTTGGATGTTTGTTAATTTATCAACACATGCAGTTACACTAATTAGAAAACTAGGATCTTACCAATTGCATATGTTTGTTCTTGTAACACCCTCAAAACTGAACACTTTGGTATTAATATACTTCAAAGTCTTGAAACTTTACAATACAAAACATCCAATATATATACACAACTTGACCTAATACAACTACACAACGGATTGTATAAAATATGTTTCCTTGTTGTGCACATTATGGACAGCTAAACTCTATGTCCTTCTTATAGTAGATTTGGTTGATAGTTGTATTTGTAGGAAAGAAGGCTTGAGATGTTGGCAAGAGATATTTTGAGTCTTTCCATGTTGAATTGGTAATGCAGCAGACTTTCCACATTGAATTGGTAATGCAGCACCGTCACTGATATTGATTGTCTACATGTGTGCGCTTGAGCGTACTAAGTCTGCGCTCGATCCTTTTTGGGCCTGCTTAGTTGAGCTCTGGTGCACTAGGTCTACACTCGAGCCCTTATGGGTCGGATACACTTTAACACCCCTCCCCCCCCCCCCCCCCCAACCACCATCAGCTTGGCTTTGAGAAACAGAAAACAGGATGAGGAAAGACCTTTGGTGAAGACGTCTACCACCTGATCGTTGGTAGTGATAAATTTGATGAGAATGTCATGATTGAGTACCTTCTCACAGACAAAGTGATAGTCCACCTCGATGTGCTTAGTGCGCGCATGAAACACTAAGTTGGAGGCCAAAGCCAATGCACTTATGTTATCATACCAAAGCACTGGAGGAGTTGGAAACAAGACATTAACTTCCTTGAAGAGCATACGCAGCCAAAACAATTCTGCAATGGTTAGGGAGAGAGACCTATACTCTGCCTCTGTGCGTGAACGAGAAACTACTGCTTGCTTCTTAGCACTCCAAAAAATAAACAGTCTCCTAGGAAAACAGCAAAGCCTGAGGTGGACATGCGATCATCAAGGCACCCTGCCCAATCAAAATCACAGAAGGCATTGAGTTGAAGATTACTCTTGGTGTAGTGAAGACCATGATTTTGGGATCCATTGAGGTATCTGAGGACTCTCTTGGATGCAATCCAGTTCGTCAAAATCAATTGACTAATAAAAGGACATCCATCCTAAGTAAAAGCTGTCACTGTCTATCACCCCCCAAAAAAAAAAAACACAAAAAACCAGCTGTCCCTGTCCATGAAGAGTAGGCATAAGGATTCAACTTCAATTGTTTGTGATGCCTCTGACTAGCTCTGAGATCCTATAAAACAGATCGAGTCATTTCCTCCCAAAATTTCTATTTTTAGCTACCAATTTCAGTAAAATCAGAGGGAGGGAGGGAGCCAAAATTGAAGGGATCAAATTCAAGGGCTTTGATTTATGTCGGGAGCATAGATTTGGGTACGTCTCTTCTCCTTGCAATAGTTTTCTGGCTCTATGTGTGTTTTTCCCAGAAGTTCTATGTTTGTTTCTGCTAAAATTTGTTTTTTTTTTTTTTTTTTTGCCTTCACTTTGACTCATTTCTTTTATTCTTATTCTCACCCTTGTTCTTCATCTGAATTCATATTCTTTCGTCGTATGTCAAACAAGATGTTTGTATCACTTTGTCTGAATAGAATCTGTCATATCCACTTTTGTGGGAAATGTTTTGATGCTCTTATGTTGTTTTTCATAATAGTTTTTTTTTGCACTTATTTCCTTTATTCCATGTTAAAGGTTTATCTAGCTTTCTTTTTAGTCCCCTGCTTCACCGATATGCGGGCCGGGATTTGTCTTATTTTCTGTTAAATTTGTGTAGAATTTAATGTTTCATCATATAAGTGTAGAAAAAATGTCATAGTTCTCTTAGGTATACTGCATTTATTCCAAAAGAGGTCAAACCAATCAAACCAATACCTATATATATTCATGGCAAAATTTGGTACTGACTTTAATTTGCAATCCCAATTGTTTGACAAGTTTAGAAGGGACCTGGGTTTACAGAGACAACATATTTCCTCATTTTTTTTTAATAGAATTTGATCTAATTATATCTCCAAATAGTTTTAACAAGTCTAATTTGCGTTTAGGCATTGAAAAATTCATTTTGTAATGTCTTCTTAACTATAAGAGGTCTATGTAATGGTATAATTGGTTCTCTGTATCTTATTGATTTGAACGATATACCTTGCTTTATACACAATTCAGATTACAAGTTTGATTCTAACTCAGTCAGGATTACATAACTAGGATTATTTATGCACAAGTCAGTCTCAAATTGACTAACAGTAGATGTTTTTATTTTATTCTAGGTTGCTTTTGTTCATGATTAGTGTATATCAGTGCAAGCAACCTTGTTGATTTATTTGGATGTGTTGTCAATTACGTACATTTGTAGTTGTTGCTGTTTGATACTTGAAAATTGAAGCTCGGGTTGAATTATTTTGGAATTTGATTCATCTAGCAAGGCTCTTTTGGTTTTAGGGATGGATTCAAGAATTCACCAAGAGGCCTTCATCTATCTTTTTAATGAAAATAACCTTTTTATAGAATCTACAAATGAAATGTTTGAATACCAAGAGCCTCCACCCCAAGTTGAGGTTGAACCCATTGTGAATTACAACGGGGTGTCATCTTCGACAGAGACGAAGCCAATATGCAAGTCTCATTGCCGATTAAAGTTATCTTGGATGTGGTGTAAGGAAATGAGCGAAAACACATGACATATTAGAAAAGAGTTTATGAGTACTTTCACGAGCACGAGACCTTGAGACCTTGAATCTAACCGTAATCAAACATCTCTAATGAATCGGAAGTCAATGATTCAACTTGCGGTAAATAAGTTTTGTGGTTACTTAGCCCAAGTTGAATCAAGATGACATGAACCATAACAGTTTGATTGTCTGACCAAGACAATGTATGTTCTAATTCTGGTTTTCCATCAATTTGTTTAGACTATGTCCTATTTATTCAAAAGATTCTAGTTATGTTGTATTTGTTAATCTTTCAGATTAGCCAAGCAGATCGAACTCATGTATTAAGAATTCTAAAAAACAACATTTCGCTTTGACAATGTTGACATGTGTTGAGGTTTCATCCAAAATGGGTGGCTCATATGAAAATTGCAAACTGAAGAAAAACTCAGTTGTGACATCTTGTACTAATACTCTAGATTCAATAAATCTCGGGGAAGACAAGGCCTCGCACGGAGCTTGTGACCTATTTCAGAAAGCCGAAAAAGACAGATGAAAGAGAAAAGAAAAAAGGAATCTGAATGTTGTTCTGATACTAAATTAGATGAAGGAAAACAAGAAGAAGAAAATAAATTTTTTGAGGAAGCACCTAATCAAGACACAGATTTTCATCATAAGCAAGAGGGACTAGCTAGTGCGCCTTAAGGAAGAAACGCTTTAGTTCGAACACGCGAGAGAGGAAGAAAGACTTATGATGATGGATACAAATGGCATGTCTCAAATGCAACAAGAATATTATCATCAACACAAATTGGCAATTGTTTGAAGGTCAGAATTATGGCAATAATATTATTGATTAGCATTTTACACTTTGTTGTTAGCTTTTTGCCTTTTCTGCTTTGCATATGTTCAAAATGGTAAAGAATTACCAAAAATAGGTTGTTTGTTTATTAGCTTTGCACTATCTGAACTTTTTGGACCAGTTTGAAATATATCTCGAGTTATGCTCAAAATCAAAGAGCTGAACTTGTTTTTGTAAGATAGAATGCAATTGTTTCCTTTTCTCTTCTTTTTGGAAAATGAATTCGAAAATTAGTTTCTCATAGTGTTACCAAGGAATCGTACTTATAGCCATCAGCTTTTGCTCCATAATCCATAACGTTGAATTCATTTTGAGACGTGTTGGCAACAATACTTTGTAGGAGTAATGTTATATATACTCTTACTTTTTTACACCTATTTTCCCAAAACTATAGGTGACTTTTAAAATTACTATTAGATTAAAATCCAATAAAAATTCATCTCATATTCAATGGTGATTTTAAAAGTCACCTATGAATCTGGAGTGTAGAAAAGTGGGAGTAGTATCGGTACTAAAAGCAGGCATATAGCAAATAATTCCTGCGTAGACGACAAGTATAAACTAAGTACCAAAATGTATGAAACCATATTGTATGTGGATTTTTTTTGTCCAGTACAAAAATATTTGGAATATATGTATAGTGCCATAGGAATTGTAAAATGTGCAATGCATTAGTTAGTGTTGAATGCTATTTTATAATTGAAATACAATAACCTTCCATCAACAGGATCATGACATTGCGCTCCATTTCAAGTTCATATGCCTCACTAAGTAGTTACCATAAATGCTCGACAATGTCTAATTGGAGTTGAGAATGAGTTTCCCTATTTGTAGTACAGCGATGCCGTTGAAGGAACTCACTAAATTTACTTGTAGGCCCGTGTGACATCAGTTCACGTGAGCTTTCATTTAGTTGTTTATATTCAAAGCCTTCTACTCCATTGTGAGTACCCTCATCTTCAACGATCATGTTATGTTATGTAGAATTACACATGCCATCATATTGTCTTTGAATATTTCAAGGTGTAAAAGCGCGAGATCCACCAACAGGAGAACTCACAGGCAAGGAAGAAGCAGCATCCTTCAGTCATTTGCATATCGTGCTTAAAGCACTCTAAAGGCAGGCTTCACATCCTTGCTTACTTGTGGGCTATAACAAAGGTTTTTTCTCTTATTTCCTTGTAGAGATTAGAAATGTTGTGTAACATGTATACTGCATAATTGAGTGACAATCAATTTATCTAATTACCGATTGACCACACCTTGGAAATTTTTCAATATTTTCTTTTAAAAGAGGGTATTAAGATTTGAGTGTAAAAATTATGAACACAATTTCAACCATGTTCTTATGTTTCACAAAAGGTGTTAAAATTTTCTAAGAACTGAACGATCAATGCCACCATTGATCCTTCGATGAAAACTCTAGGGCCACGAATATCCGACTCAAGGAAGGAATGTTCGATGAAAGTTATTTGCAATTTCAAATATGAAATCTAAGCCCTTTTTTTTTTTTTTTTTTCTAAGCTAAATCTATGCCCTTTTGTTCATGCATCATGCGATTATAAAGGCATCCTTATGCCCCTTAACGCTATTTCATCGCCCTAGCCTTTGAAGTAGGAGACAGAGAAGACCTTTCTTTGAAGATCCTTTGTTCCTTAAAGCTTGAAGAGATCTACGTTGGGGTAATTAATGACCTTAACTCAACTTCCAATGTTTCACTTCCAAGCATGCATTCACTGTTTAAAGTCTTATCTAAAGCAAGCTTAGCTATTATTCAATAATATGTGGTAAATCGATTTTGAGAGAATTGTTTATTACATGAACTTTAAAACCATAGAATTCCATTTTGAGTCAAAACAGTAACCCATATTGCAGTATTTCAAACATCCTTCATGATTGATTATGAAATGGGTTTTTGACTATGAGCATAAAAAGTTATCAATCGTAACATTTTAACAATAATGTAAGGATTTATGTTTGCTTTGAATATATATTTATGATAGATAATGAGTATTGGGACTTCTGTGTTAATTGGGAATAGTTAGATATAAGTTTTGGATGTTGTCACAATGCTTGAAGCACCGAACATTTGATGGTCACAATAAGTGGTAAATAGGATTCTTTAATATAAGTGGCGTCAAATAAGCGTCGATATAGAGCTTATTTTCTATAGTGTAAATAATTGATGTTAAGAGCCTTACTTTTTCGTTAAAATAAGTATACCTTCTTATGATGACTGTATTTTGAAGAATCGGACAATATATAGTGGATCATCGTGTATGGATGGCAGGCACCGGTACGACATATACATGTTATTCTATGGTCCAGTTTAGTTAAACCTCGCCTTAGTATAAATGGTTTATAGTGTAACAAGCATAGTCATGTTTGATTAGTGGTCATTACAGATGGATGTCATTAGTGGTGTAGATCACCTAAGGTCGAACCTAGTCAGGTCGCTTTTGATAGACGATATGTGGCAACGTCGAAGCACCAATGTTGTACTTCAAATCCCTCGGGATAGTGTCAATTCCCTACTGAGAATTGGTTAAAATCTCAAGTAGATTTTATGGAGAATATATATATATAATTGACATACTTTATGCATTAAATGTGAATTGTCCCTGAAATTACGGTTACACTACTTCAACGTGAATCCATTTTTGTATTAGCGTAATAGCATAGATATATAACATCTGTAATTTTGATAAAAGCCCTCGACATTCTCAATTTTCCAAAAGTCCATCGCAAAATAAATTCTATGATGATGTACTTACTAAGTCATAGACTTACATAATTACTTTTCCATTGTAAAACACCTTAGTGTTTTGCAAGTTAGCAGGTTGGGTGCACGGTTAGGCTGACTTTTGTTCGAATGAAAATGCCAAGTGAATGATGCAATTAGTCAAGTTTGAGTAGAATATAACTAAACAACTCCAAAATAACACATTAATATTCTTCGGGTCGATCATGCCCACAACCATAATCCAAACACAAAATCAAGTAAAATTATCTCTACATCTATATTTTTGTAACTTGAGAGCGTCATAAATAAAACGAGCAATAAAACTGGGAGTTGTTATCCATACAATCTAGCCATTGAAGAAGATCATGTTCACGAACCTACAATGCCATCTTATAACCCTGAAACCTCCAATACAAAATTCAAGAAGTGAGACAAGATTGGTGTACATAAATTAGATAACATGGGGAATGGGAAACAAGTTGTAATGTGGAGCTAGCGGATAAAAATAAAAGGAAAAAATTACAATTCACACTCCCAAATTAACATCTCTTTTATGAAGACATCTTCGAACATCAATTTCTGATATTTTCCCATTCAAAACTACCATTTGTTGTTATTTACATCATATTTTAGATTGTAATATTAAATGGATGGAAAGTTTAGCACAAGGGCAAAATTTTAACTTGAAAAGCTTAAATTATCCATTTCTAAAAAAGGTGATAGAGAAGTAATTTAAGTCAAATCACATGTGCAACTTTTCATCCACATTAATATAAAAATACAACGGAATATGTAAATTACCATGAAATGGTAATATGAAGGAGCTAAATATCATAAAAAAGTATTTTAAATCAAAGCCTCCATTTAAAAAGTATTTAGAAAGAATTATTGGTTCAAAAGAAATGTCGCATGCAGATGCTATTTATTGGGATTAGGTCTTGAATAACTTGAGACCCTTACAATTAATACAAACTTCTTTTTCAAAAATAGAATAGCTTTTGAAAATATGAAAATATTTCACTAAATTTTTTTTTTTTTCAATTAATGTCTTTGGCTAGTTGCATAAGGTTTTACACTTCTACAAGATGTTTTTACGGAAGTAATACGTGACTCTTGCCAAAAGTCAACTATATTAAAAAACTTATATAAAAGAGCAAGTGAAGAGATAATAAGATATTATCATCCAAGCTCTACAAAATTAAATAAAATATAAAAGAAAAGGTATAATCAAAATATTCCCTACATATTAGATCAAAGCCTCCATTCAAATAGTATTTCATTTTTTTAAAAAAAAAAATTAAAAAAAAAACTAGCAAATATGTACTATTGGAGTGCCTAGAGGGTAAATCATCATACAATTCATTTATACTACTATGTTTATTTCGACGTCAAATGTTTTCCGTCGAAAAATATTTTCAGTAAAAAACATTTTTCTAAAAAATAATTTCTTGAAAAACATTTTACGGTGTTAATTTGACGCATATGGAAAATCATAATTATATATAAAAAATATTTTCATTCAATCATATTAAACTATAAATTTTGAAAATGTCCCAACCAGGTCTTGGAGATGTCCTAACCGAGTCCCATCGGGACCAGCTCGGGACCCCACCTAGGACCCGACCCGAGACACCGCCCGAAACCCAACCAGGACATGTCCGAGACCCCATCAAGACACACCTAGGACCTGTCCGAGATATCTCGGGTGGGTCCCGACAGGATCATGGTCAAGATATCTTGGGTGGGTCCTGAGCGGATCCTAGTTGAGAATCGATCAAGTCCAGATCACGTCTCGGACAAGTCCTGGGGTCTTGGACAGGTTGGACAGGTCTCGGGTGAGTCCCACTTGATTTTCGGGGGGGTCCTGACAGGGTCTTGGCGGGGTCCTATATGAGTTCGGCAGGGTCTCGAACAAGTCCCTCTCGGCTCCCAAACAGGTCCTGGTCGAGTCTTGGGCGGGTTTCTGCATGGTCTCCCAGTCAGATTTCGGACGAGTCCCGGTCGGGTCCGAAGCAAGTCCCAGTCGGGTCCCAATGGGATTATGGTCGGGTCCCAGTGGGATTCTCGTTGGATCTCGGTCAATTCCTAGGCGGGTCCCTGGTAGGTCCCGATCAAGTCATGGGCGAGTCCCGATCAGGTCCTGAGCGATTTTTCCTCTATGTCTATCGATTTGAAAATGAGATATTTAAACTCTGAAAATGGTTTATGGTTTTCAAAAATAGAAACCATTTTTCGAGAATTAAAGGAGAATTATTTGTCAAACATAAAATATTTTTCGTTGACTATTATTTTATGTCACACCAAACACCGAAAAATAGAAAAATCATTTTTCAGAAATCATTTTATGTCGAAACAAACGGATGATTGTGTTTTACGCATAATATGTTATGGTCTTCATTAATCTAGGCCTTTCTCTATTTTTCCCTTTTTTTTTTTTTTTTTATCCGATGCTTAAAAGGTGCAATTGCAATATATTCACCCCATCCATAGACATCTTAAATAAATTATATATATAAAACCTAAAACCCACGTCTAAATTATGGGAAGTCAGATTCCATGCCAATGTACCTTACCTATATTTGAAGTTAGATTCCTCGCCACTGTACCTATCTTTGAAAATTTGGGTATATTTTTTTAGAGTTTGGTGAGATTGGAGACCTGAACTTAAAAAATAAAAATTAAAGGATGCTTCTCTCATGTATATATATATAACTCGTAATCATAACATGACCAAGTCATGAACGTTAACAGAGAGACTCACATTTTAAAGAAATCATTAAAACGGCATAAATATGATAATTTTTTTAAAAAGAAAATAATATTTATGCCCCATCTTTTATAACTAATTGGAACCCTTCCATTTCAAATGAAATGAAAATAGAGAGATTCGTTTCCCAAAATTGCAGGTTAATTTGGCTTTGCTTTAATTGGATTGGTAATTATAAATTAATTTGGATTGAATTTGGAAGATACACAATGATATCTCCTTTATTATTATTTTTTTTTAAGAAAAAAATAAAAGCATTCACAAAGGCTCGTTTGCTAATGATTTTTATGACTAATTATTTATTTATTCATTTATTTTAGAAATAAGTAAAAGTATTAACAAACTAGCCAACACATAAAACACTCTCAAAACATTTAAAATTACTTTCACATTATAACCAGAAAAGCAAAATCCACCTTCTATAAAGTATAAGCAACGAGCCTGTAGTTTCAAAAGATAAGGGGACTCTCTCATCGTTATCACAACACTTCAACACCCAACAATCATTCAAGATTGGCATATTGAAAAACCTATAGTAGATTCCTTAGTTCTTCTCCCTCCCTCTCCTAAATGGGAAGCTAAGAAGATAAACAGAAGTGTTAACTTTTGCGTCCATCATGTGGAATATTGGGCCGCTTCAATAGTTCATTCGACTTGCATTCTCACTTTCTTCCTTCCTCTCCTCCCCCAGCTACTTGTAGTGGTTTAACACCACCTTTTGTTTTCTTTCCCCCTTAAGGGTTGTTTTATTCTCTTGTTTCTAATGCTATGTTTGTTAGAGAAAAGAAAAAAAAAGATACATTTCTTTTTCTTTAACATGAAATTCATAAGGATGTTCATGGTTAAAAATCACTGGTGGTCCATGGTGGTTATGTATTCTGAAGTGTGAACACTATTAATTAATTTGGCATATTAAGATTAAAATAATAATAAACAAAAAACACTGGATAAATTTGTCCATTGTGGTTCTGTGTTCTGAAGTGTGAACACTATTAATTAATTTCTCATATTAAGATTAAAATAATAAAAAAAAAATACTGGGTAATTTGTCCATTGTGGTTGTGTATTCTGACGTGTGAACAGAATCTTAACTGATTAATTTAGCATATTAATCAAGATTAAAAAAAGAAAAAAACCACCATATGCATTTACAGCTTGCAAATATTAATCCATTAATTTATTAATTAATCCATTAAAGAAATCGCTTTTCGAATTGTACCTCGTATCCTTAAAACCCATTAAATCAACTCTCTGACATTTCCACTTTGTATTAATTTGGAAGTGGAAACAGATTCCTACTAGTGCGCCGTTTGGATGATCATTGGTAAATCTGTTAAAAGTTTCATTTACATTGATTTATGATTCTCGGAATTTGTCTTAGAGAAATGGAAGTAGATGGTTGGCTAACCAAAGCACGTGAAATTTAGCAAACTCTTTTAAGTGGTTAGAAGAAGAATGGTGAATCTCTAAGTAAGCAGCCTTGCTCCATCTGTCTTAAGTATAAAAGGCTCCACAACTTTGAGTACGTTTAAGGAAACCATTCTTTTCAATATCTTATAAAGTTTAAATATTTAAAGTCTACTGCCTTCAACGTTTGGGGAATAAGAAAATAATCTCCATAAGAAATAATTTCCATAGCTTTCCTCCCAAGAAATTGCCAAAGTCTCTCTCTCTCTCTCTCTCTCTCTCTCCCCAATGGGGGCAGTGGGTGGACGAATAAGTGTCAATATCGAGTCCATTTTTGTATTAATCTAGAGTCACAACTGCCCGAATACCGAGTGAGCAGCTTTATTGACATTCCGATTTCCTGTTATTTGTTGTTAAAGAATAGGGAGCATGGATGGATAACAGAGGATTGTGAGAAGGATTGAAATCTACGTCAATTAGCTTTGTTAAATTGTTAATTATTGTGAGAGATCAGTTCATACGGGATTAAAGTGTGTAAGTAAGTAATTAGACCGTCCAAAATTTATTAAAAAAGTCATTAACTACATATCCATATTTTGTTTAATTTTTTGCAAATCTATGTTCGAATCTGTGGGACCAACATGTGATCCCCCATGTTCAATGGTGGATTTGCTAATCTCTTGTAGGGAGATGGATAAAAGTTGGAAACTAACATTTCTCAAATTTATTTAGACAATTGGGTCTCACATCTACTCTCTCACATAGCTGTCCAAATTACTAAGAATATAAGGAGTTAATTGTTGTTGATCCCCATCTGAGAGAGATAAACTCTTTTGCCTGAATATGATGTTGAAAGATTTTCAAAATTAATACTTATAGATAGTATTTTGTGTTTTGGAAATATTTTAAAATTGAAGGTTTTAAAAAACGTTGAATGAAGAGACTGTTACATTGAAAAGAGATAAAGTGTAGTTGGCATTATAAGGTCAAATAAACTTTAAGTTATAAAAAATGCTTGGGTGTATACTCTAGTACGATGCAAAGCACCAGACGCACATGCATATGCACGTGGCATTGGCTATAGCCTGTTACTGGCGCACTTGGCCACTTATTTTTGGACGGTCAAGATCGTTCAATCTAGTAGTTGGATCATAATTAAGTGTCTGCTGGATTAGCAGTTTAAGAAATATTTGTTGTTACCCATTTGCATACAATTTCTGGTGGGGGCAAATAATTGTTTAAGGAAAATGACGTTGTAACACACTTTAAGAGCAATTTTGATTTCTGTCTTTTCATTATTTTTCATACATATAAGAGCCTTAACCAGAGATTACTATCATTGACATACTGGCTATTTCCAGCTCAAAGAAAACGGAGCATAGGTAAGAGTATCTCCAATAATTTAACCATTTTGCCTTTTTAGCCAAAATAACTAAAACCCTCTCTAATAGAATATGCCAAAAAAAAAAAAAAAATACTCAAAGCTTAGGTAAGACTTAAAAAAAAAAAAAAAAATACTCAAAGCTTAGGTAAGACTTAAGAGCATCTCCAATAACTTAACCATTTTGCCTTTTTCAGCTAAAATAACTAAAAAAAATTTCCAAAAAACCCCTTTCTATTAGATTATGCAACCAAAGCTAAAAAATAAAATAAAATAAAAGTCTACTTTTTATGAAGAGGGATCCGATAATAGGAAATCCCTACGTCATTGATGTGTACATTGTGTATTCTCTCAATTTCAAACAAAATAAATAACATGTATTTCAATGTCAAAATTTAAAGTTAATATATTTAATTAAGGGTGAAAAGTCAGTTACGTACGGTTAGAGGTTATTGGTTAAAACCGTTAACCGTAACCGCCTAGGAGGTTAACCGGCTGTTAGCGGTAAGTAACTCTAATAACCACTAACCCATTTTTAAAAGAAAAATATATATAATTTTTATTTATTTTTAAATAAAACCAAAATGTTGTCGTTTCTATGGTAATACGATAATATCATACTTAATACGACATTGTTTTTAGATTTTTATATATTTTTATATATATTTAAAATTTTAAACACAAAAACAACATTATTTTATAGATATATATATGAAACCATTATAAATTTTGAGAATAAAATTGATCATATATATACTAATTCACACTTGACTTCGCTAAGCTCTTAATTTGAGGGAAGGAAGGCGTGCTATTTTTATGTTATCCCTTGTGCTTTGGTTTCTGTAATCCTAGGTTTCTACTGGGACATCGTGCTATTTTTTAATGTTATCCCAGTGCTAACGTTTTGGTCATCCTAGGTTTCTACTGGTATTTAAGGAAACACCATTATCTCCTTTAATATGTAGAATCTTGATCACGTGGGTTTGGCCAATCACAGGCTCGGTTCGTACATATGACACCTCATCCGATATATTCAATTCAAATTGATGCACTAAACGGGGCTCCCACTATTAACACACTTTTTAAAACAAATTATAAACTTTTTTTCTTAAAACACAAAAGGCATTTTAAAAAAACAAAAAAAAACATAAAACAGTTCTTAAAAAATAATTATAATGCATGTTTGGTGACCCAACACTGGCCCTAGAAACTTTTATCAACTCTATTGTGGTTGTCATGAGCTTCTGGTGACCTCATATGATGGCTACTAGATATGTCCGTAGACTTCGTGGTAGTCGCTAGGAACTTCTGTTGACCCAATGGCGGCTGCCATGAACTTTTAATGGCCTCACAATGACCTCAAGTTTAAATTAATTGGTAATTAACCAATGTGATGCTATTATTCTTTTTTGGTGAAAATATCCTCCGACCCATTTAAACTAATATCAACTGTTTATAAACATTTAAAAAGCACATTAAATTTAGTTTAAGTTAATAAATTGTTATTAATGAGTTAAGAAATTAATGTGTCTTTTAAATGTTTATAGACACTTGGCATTATTTTAAATGAGTTGGAGAATATTTCCTTCAGACTAGTTTAAAAGAAATTTTTGTTTATATATATATAACCAAAAAACCAACAAGTACGTCACCCTTACCATTATAAATGAGAGCATATAATAAGTCACCAAAGATTAAGTCTCAATATAAGATAATCATAAATATAAGTCTTACATCTTTGGTTAATTAAATCATACTTAGCTTTTCAAAAAAAAAAAAAAGGGTAAAGTCTACATATCCCCCTCAAACTACCATTCAATTGACAATGTCCCCCCCCCCCCTAAACTTTCAATTGTGACAATGTTCCCTCTAAACTATCAAAATATTGTCAATGTCCCTCCAAGACTAACAATAAGACAAAAATGCCCCTGTAGATTTCTCAATAAGACAAAAATACTCCTATAAATTCAAAAAAAAAAATTGATTTAAAAAAAAACGAAAAATTTTAATTTAAAACGGAAATTTTTATTTTAAAAAAAACTATTTTTTTATTTAGTTTTAAAAAAACAAAAAAAATTCATTTTATTAAACGAAAATTTTATTTTTTTTAAACGTAAACTTTTATTTAAATAAAATTATAAAACAAAAAAAAAACGAAAAATTTCAATTTTTATAAAAAAAAAAAAAAAATCGAAATTTTTTTAATTGTTTTTCTTATAAAATTGATTAAAAAAAAATTGGCCAACGTTTGGATTTTTTTTTTTTTTTTTTGTTAGTTATAGGTTTTTTCTAGAAGTTTTAGTTTTTTTTTTTAAAAAAAAATTTACTAAGGGTAATTTCGTCATTGGGAGGAACATTGACAATTTTTGGTAGTTTGGGGGACATTGTCACAATTGAAAATTTGGGGGGAACATTGTCAATTAAGTGGTAGTTTGAGGAGGTTATGTGGACTTTTCCCAAAAAAAAAAAAAAAAAAAAAAAATCATACTTACCTTTTCAAAAAAATAAACATTAAATCATACTTAGCTTTTCAAAAATTAATTCATCATTTAAAGTTTCTTTAGTCTCTTGTTTGAGGTCTAAATCAACAATTGAACTAGAATTTATCTGGACTAAAAAAGATTCAGAATTAATAAAACAAATAAAAAATGATTTAGAATACCCTAAAAAAAAACACCTAATAATTAAACACACACGACTTTAATAATCAACGGAAAATACGAGTTTATGGAAAAATTTGTAATTCAAGAATATTCTTTATTAAAGAAAACTAGTGCCATAAAAATACTGAAAACTCTAAAATAGACAAAGACCATTTTAATAAGAAAATGTATTAATAAATAGCCAAAATTACAAAAAAAATAAAAAATAAAAAAAAAAATGGGTAGACTGATTGATCACTAACCGAAGGGTGATGGGTAGTAATCGATTGATGCCTTATGCATAGTCACCGATTGATTGGTCCAAACAATGATCAATCGGTGTCAACCTAGCATGCAAAAATAATGAGGAATCCACAGCATCAAGAGATATAATCTGAAGCCCTAGCCTCTTTTTCATGTTTGTTGAGTTTACATTTCGATTAAATGTTGTCTAGCATATTAAAAATGTAGATCAAATTAGGAAATGAGTATTTTATGGAGAAATGTGGTGCTTTTTGTACCATACGAAATTTCATGACTAGATAATTTGTGATTAGGTCGAGAACAATGTTTTATCACACACAAAACATATTTTGTGGGTTAATGTTTCTTAAGCACATAAATGGGTAGAAAAGGTGATGACTTTATGGGTTTTGTGTTAAAGCGAGGATTTTTAAAGTGACTTTAGGACCTTAATTAGGACACACTAGGAACAAGTGGATTTTGTTAAACTTATAAACTTGGACTAGAAAATGACCCAAAATGGACTATGTGCAGTCACTCATCGATTAGTGTTCTTGGTCGATCGTTGCTGATAACCAATAGATCAATCCCTTGTAGTGATCAATTCATCAGACCAGAAAATGGGATTAAGGTTTTCAAGTGAAACTAGGGTTTGTGGTTTAGAAGATTGACTAAAAATCGAATATGAAATATGCTTGACTTTTCAGACTGTCCAAACTTGGATATTAGCGTACGGGGTAAATAATCTCCTATAAGAATGCCAAAACAACTTATTAGTTGATCATGAATATTTTCAAGCATATAAATTGTGCATTTTTGACATACATGATTTCTCAGGAACATATGTCATGAGCCCTAATATTTTTAGAAATTATTAATTTAAAATGTGTGTATTCTCTATGTTTTTCATAACATAAGTTAATTATGTTCATATAATTGAAAATAACTCTTACATAATTTTTCTAGCATATTAATGTCATTATGAGACCCACATAACCCAAACAATACGTGTCATATCCAATGATCATACAATGCAATTGTTTCCAAAATAATAGTTGGTTGACACTTATGATCAAAATACATACATTTCCATGCCGTTCAGCGGTTCTTCCATCTTTAATGCATGCAATCAATGCACACCAACATCCATTGAAAACCATGACTTTTGCAAATTGCTAGCAATCTCCCAATTTCGTGGTTTGTTAATTGGTGTCTTCAAGTACTCATCGGAGAAAGTAGAAACCACCCTTTAACAAATAGTTTTGGACACTTCATTTCGATGGTTTCTACAATCCTTAGATATTCATTCACAAAATCACCCAATTACTCGATATGCAAGCATAAACAAAATGTTCCAACATTATTGTTGGAAATATGATTGCAAAAGTTTTTGCAGTGGAAAAAATAAATTCCCAACCCAAGATCCACTTTAATAAGAACATATAAAGAACAATTGCTATTTAAAAATTAAACTTGCAAAATAAATAACACTTACATGAAGAACAACGACCATTCCTAGCTTTGGTAAAAAAAATATTCTAATTCTTCTTCCTCCAAGAACAGAACTGATCTCAGGAATAATGAGGCCTCTAAATCTTTTCACCAATCACTGGAAATAACTAAGAGAGTGCGGATCTTACACTTGGCTTTTCCAAATCTTAAACTTTTTTTTTTTAAAAAAAAAAAGAAAAAAATTATGTTCCGTTTGTTTCACCATAAAATAATTTTCGGAAAATGTTTTCCGTATTTTAGGGTGTTTGGTGCGACTTAAAATAATAGTCAACGGAAAATATTTTCCCTTTGATCGAAAATTTTTCTTTAATTTTCGGAAAATTGTTTACATTTTTGAAAACTGTAAACCATTTTTCGATTTTGAGCATCTCATTCTAAAATCGATAGACCCTGCCAAGACCCGCCTAGGATTTGATCGGGACCCGACCGGACTTGCCCGGGACCTCGCTGGAACTTGCCCAAGACCTGCCCAAAACTCGCCCTGGACTTGACCAGGATCCACTCGAGACTCAATAGGACTTGCCCAAGACTCGCCCAGGACCCCGCCGGGACCTACCCGAGACTCGCCCGGGACTTGACCGGTACCCTATCGGGACTTGACTAGGACCCACCTCGGACTCTATCGGGCCTCGCCGGGACTCACCTAAGACCTTGCCAGGACTCGCCCGAGACCTGTCCAGGACCCTGATCGGACTTGATCGAGACCTCGGCGTGACCTGACGTTGAAAAATATTTTTAACGGAAAACATTTTCCTGGAAAATGATGTTTTAGAACACTAGCAGCAGATGCCCTATATGCCATTCCCTTCCTTTTATTTAGGAAAAATTTCAAAAAAAAAAAAAAAAAAACCACAAAAACTTACTCACATTAGATTTCCTACATTTAACCAACCCTCAAGGGTTGCTGCAGTATTTCTCAAAGTGTATAGAAGCAAAAGTGGTTCCCTATACATTATTTTAATATAAACATTTCTCTTTTCTCTCTCATCTTTAATCTTTTTGTCTTTAATTGGGGATTGTGTTGGGATTTTGTAAAAAAAGTGATGGTAGGTAAGGAACGTGTAGTTTGTAAAGAAATAATATTTTAATGATATAAGAAAAGGTAAGGGAAGTTATTGTGAAATGTATTTTCATACGAAAGCAAAAAGTAGTTTTGTGCCCTAAACGTAGGAAAAATCAAAGAGAAGCTGCTAGTGCTCTTAGAAAATATTTTTCGGTATTTGGCATGCACGGAAAATCAGGCGGGTCTGAAAACATTTTTCAGGATTTGGCATGTACGAAAAATCATATTAAATTCTAAATTACGAAAATGTCCAAGTCGAGTTCCGGGCAAGTCGCAGTGGGGGCCCTGCGGGACTCGGTTAGGATACCTCTAAGAGTTAATTGGTTAGGACATTTTCGTAATTTAGTGTATATATATATATATATATATATATATATATATATATATATATATATATAACAAAACAGAAGCATTGATACCAAGTCGAGTCAATGGCTTGACTGCAACTTGAACTGAACCAATATGCAAAAATCTGTAACCTTTAGCAAGAGAATTATTAACAAACTTTTTGTTAAATAAGGTAATAGTTTGATTATTACCCGATATTAGGGGTGCAAAGGCGGTTACGGTTAGCGGTTAGTGGCAATAACCGCTAACCGTAACCACCCTAGCGGTTAGTAAATTTCACTAACCGCAACCGCTAACCGCCTAGCGGTTAGCGGTTAGCGGTTAGTGGCCGGTTAGCGGTTAGTGAAATAGATAACCGCCCGCTAACCGCTTTTTTAAAATTGGGCTTTTTTTTGGGCTTTTTGGGCTTTTTTTTTGGGCTTTTTTTTACCCACATTTTTTTTTCTTGTATTTTTAATATCTTCTTGGGCCCAATTGCTATAAATATTTGAATTGTCATTGGATCATATGATTAAGTGTTAATCTTATAAACTTACAAACAAACAAAAATACTTCAATTGTAGTTATAAGTAACACATTGTTTAATCCAATGTCAATTACTTAATTTGATATTATATGAATCACATTGTCATTGTCATTGTACATGAATAATTGATTAAGTATTGAAATTGTAATTGGATCATATAGTTAAATATTTATCTTATACATTTATATTATTCAATATGCATATAATATAACTATAAGCAATTATATATAATTCAAAATTGTTCAAAATTTTTAATTTTCTTTTTTTTTTCTTTCAAAAAATGGTTAAATTTCTTTTTCTAAAAAATGTTCAAAAAATACATTAATACTTCAATTGTGATTATAAGTAACACATTGTTGAATCTAATGTCAATTACTTAATTTGATATTATATAATCATATAGTCTCATTAAATTATATCATATGATTCATATGATTAATTATTTAAATTCTTATCATGTTTACTTATAATCTTTTTTCTTTGAATTGAACTTAATATCTAATGGTAAATGGTAATGTTCAAACTCCTAAATCCTAAATTCCTAAAGTATCTAATAATGCTTTAATTAAATTGTAGACTTGTAGTTATAAGTAACATATTGTTTAATTCAATTGAATCAATTGTGATTATCATTGTACATGAATCATATGATTAACTTGTAGACTTATGACTTATGAGTTATGTCATATTATATATGTATTATTTATTATTATATAATCATATGATTTAATGATCAAGTCATCATGTGATATAATCATATCAATTATAGTGATAATATATAAATTACTAAAATTATAATGATAATACATTAATACTTAAATTATGTTTATAAGTAACACATTGGTCATTGTTTAATCCAATGTCAATTACTTAATTTGATATTATACGAATCATATCATCATTGTACATTAATAATATGATTCACTTGAAGTCTTGAATAAAGTATTTGAATTGTCATTGAATCATATGATTAACTATTGATATTATATATTTATATTATTCATATACATATGTAGACTTATATAAACTTATAGGTTTATAACATACACTGGAAATAAGTCTCTAGATATTTAAT
Organism: Corylus avellana; assembly: GCF_965113065.1. NCBI lineage: Eukaryota > Viridiplantae > Streptophyta > Magnoliopsida > Fagales > Betulaceae > Corylus > Corylus avellana. The sequence goes on along the minus strand of NC_142493.1, from coordinate 6,358,885 downwards.
TGTTGTATTAGTATGAATTAGTATACTTATGAGTTATGTCATATTATATATGTATAATTTGTTATTATATAATCAAATGATTTAATAATCAATCTCATGTGATATAATCATATAAATTATAGTGATAATATATTAATACTCAAATTGTGATTTAATGATCAAGTGATTATATGATATAATCATATAAATTATAGTGATAATATATTAATACTCAAATTGTGATTTAATTATTTTTTAAAAAAATTGTGATTTAATGATCAAGTGATTATGTTATATGTATAAATATTTTTATAATTATAATTATAAAAATATATTATATAAAAAGGCGGTTAGCGGTTAGCGGTTACGGTTAGTAGACTCAATAACCGCTAACCGCTAACCGCTAGGCGGTTATGGCGGTTAGGCGGTTAGCGGTTAATGCGGTTAAACGGTTAGGCGGTTAGGCGGTTGGCGGTTATAGCGGTTAGCGGTTAGCGGGCGGTTAAAAACCGCCCGCCTTTGCACCCCTACCCGATATAGCAAATGTTTGTTCAACAGTTTTAGCAGAATATTCAGACTTAAAAGAAGATTTAAACCAAGAAGTAGTGTAAACATCCTTAGCGTCAAGCTTAGGGATGTTCCATTTATCAAATCTGAAATCATTATCACTTTTAACAGAGAATTGTTCAAAATTAACGACGTCAGGTGGTAAACTGGAATTAGAGCTAACAGAAGAATTAGATCTCCACATTATGACAGACAAACTACACACAAAATCACTCATTGGATTTTTCAAGAAATCATTTTCCAGGAAAATATTTTCTGTTGAAAATATTTTCCGAGAGAAAGCATTTTACGTCGAAACAAACGGAGCCTTAATTCAAGAACTATTAGTTCTCAGAGTTTCTGAAGAATTAATTTGAAGGGACCTTAATTAGTGAATTGAGAGCTTATGATCTTCTCTATTTATGGGCTTTGTATGCTAGCAGAAGTGGATATTTAAATCATATGGGAGAAGAGATGAAAAAGCTAATCCTAGCTTAACTAGGATACCTTAGCCGTTCACTTCTTACAAGCCAATGCATAGGTCTAGGATTTTTCTTTGGCCTCATGTGCCTCCTCTGCAGTTTGAGCCGGTTTTATCCCAGCTCAAACTTCTCAAGCACCAACAACGCATAGGACCAGGGAATTTTCCTTGGCCTTTAGGCGTTGCAAATCTCCTTGGGCTCCTAGGTTGGATCCCAAGCCCCAAGCCCCAATCTCCCATATATGCATATCTGCACTATATTTCTCTAACCCACATTTTAGATAAATTAAAGAAACGGCCCAATAAATAAGAAAACTTATCTTTAGTTAAATTACTTCAGCTTGGTGAGGAACCTAAAGAGAAAACTAATTAGTTAAAATATGTTTGTGATCATGTTTTCCCTGACATTCATCACGTAATACTATTTTAATCACAATTAATTTCACTAAATAGTTGTGACTGTACTCTAATAAATATTTTTGATTAAAACAATTAATCCATTTGACTTACTTAATATTGACTTATGATCAGTGCATGAAATCTTTCGAAGCATAATTAAGGCTAATGATACCGCCACTTAATTCTCTACATCTTTCTCTTTGAGTCATTGATTTTAAGTTATTCTCATACTTGAAAAATTTTTATCACATGTATATTATTTTGGTATGTCAACCCAAATGCTTTGGCCAGAGAATGGAGAATAATATCTATAAAATCTATCCCAAGAACAAAATTTCTTGTCTCTTTGTTCCCTGACAAAGAAATTGGATTCCCTTATGAGAAAAGCTTTCCCACATTAATGCTATATGTCATTGCCCAACACACCAGAATCGTTGACCGTAGATTTGATCTCACCCCTTGGTATATCAAAGCAATCTTCATTTCACATCTCAATCCACGATTTAGAATTAAAGTCATAAGTACGTAGTCTTTAGGAGTTATTGTCTTTCCTTATAGACAATATCTTTGTGGAAAGACAACCCCTTGGTCCCTTCAGTGTCTAGCACCTACACATCTATTCGAAGTCTCCCGCTTCGCTGGATTAAGGTAGACCACCACAATTGGATATGTAATAGTCTTTCTCAAGTGGAATGCCCAATTCCATTACTGACTATAAACTTTTTTATGTTAAGACTATAAGGATTATGGACTAAGACCTTGTGTAATAACCTCGTTACTCACACCCATAACCATATTTAATGTAATCCTAGGACATTTTATGTACACAATATAAATGATGAACTTTGTAATAATCATGGAAAGATATTTATATGTCATATGCTCAAATAATTTAATCAGTGAATATAACCCATATTCATTACAAATATTGTATGTCAACATAGATATAAAATCATTGGGATTTAGGGCACAATCCTCAACAATGATTTCTTACTTGGACGAAGTATAGCTTGTGAGCTTCCACCGAAACCTCCACTAAAATACTTTGGGAAGATATACTAGTGTTTCAACAACATAGTCGAGAGAAAACCTTTTGGTTCCTTGTAAATGATTGTGCCGGATGTACTTACGACGTTGGGTAGCACGACAATGTGATGCTAATCCTTCTTCTTCCATAGAACCAATAATTATCTTTAACTCACCATTAGAGTTATCAAGAATAATGTTGTAAAAAAACAAAAAAAATAAAGATCCTTAAAAGTTAGCGAGTAGTGTAGATCGAAAAGCTAAGGATTCCATAAAGAAGAGCAATGATGTATATAGGAAGAAATTCGCATGTAACGAGCTCTTCTAAAAAAGTCATATCTATAATTTCAGACCTCGAATTAAGCAAGCTTTGTGGCGTTGGAAAGCTAACTAAAAGATCTACAAAGTTATGTTCATGAGAGTTTGCTAATTCCGATGTTTACTACGTCAAAAGTGCCTCCATTCACAGGCCGTTTGCAAGCCGTCCGAACGGGCCTCTTTTGGAAGTCACCATAGTAAAACCCGAGACGTCCGTTCGCATCCCATCCGCAAGCCGTCTAAATGGCCCTATGTTATGTTTACTTGTTTTACGTACTTTAATTTTAGTTATTTGGGTAACCGTCCGAACGGGGTGTTTCCCATCCGGACGGGCCTTGTAGAATTTAAGTTTGACTCTATTTCGTATTAATTTTAGGTTTAGGGTTTGATGGCCTATAAATACATGTTTTATAGAACTTAGAACGTAGATTTTGATTATATGCGAGTTTTTATTAATGACAATACTCAGAGTTGAGTTTCTTCATATTTTTGCTTCAAATCCTAAATAGACTCTACCGCTTTGAGAAGAATTCTTAGATCTTTGATAGACTCAAGATCTAGAATTATATATCTCTTCTTCTTGTTACTGTTTTCTTTGCATCCCACTAAATCACGCTGCATCAGCGAGCCATAAAAGACAAAAAAAAAAACAAAAAAAAAAAACAAAAAAAAAAACAAACAAACAAACAAAGATTGAATGGAAAAGAAACTTGGGTTAAGGTAAATGAAAGTTGGAGAGGAAATGATCTTATTTATATTGAAAGGATATGATTGTTGGGAAAAGAAGTTTTTTTTTTTTTGAAAATATGACTATTATGAAAAAATGAAAATATGACCGTTAAAAAAGACAAATTTTGAAAAATATTATCACTAGGAAAAGACATTTTAAAAATATGACCATTGGGAAGAGATGGATTTTTTTTTTAAAATATGACCGCATATGACCATTTGGAAAGGAGGGATTTTTTAAAATATGATCATTAAGAAAAGGAAAATATGAATTCAAAAATATGAGTGTTGGAGAAAAAATATTGAAATAGAATATTAACAGTAGATAGCTAAGATAGATAGTGGGTTTTATACACTTTGAAAATGTTGGTAACTAAAATAATAATAATAAAAAAATGATAATTTAACTAAATTGTAGCTAAATATTTGCCGAGCCGAATGTTAATACTCTTGAAGAACAACTTGCAATTCCTTTTGGGGTCTTAGATTTTAGATGAGTGATGACAACAAAGTAGAAAAACGACTCACATGTAACATCAGAGGGATCGAGATTCTCTCAATTTTAAGTAAAATCAAGAGAAATCATTTAATTTACAGCATCTAATAATATATATGTTGCATATGTTATCCCGTCATTTAAAATTTTTAAATAATGTGACACTATTTATACATATTATATGATCTAATTAGGACAATAAAATAATTCTTATTAGAAGAGAATCCTATTCCACCTTAGAGAGTATATTCTTTCTACTTTATTAATTGGTGAGCTGATACACAATGTTAATTCTAGAAAGTTTTGGGCCAATCCTTTCTCCAACATATTATAAAACTAAAGAAACCCCCCAAAATGGGAAAAGAAAGCGCCCTAGGTTTTCAAAAATAACGTGTCAGTGATCTACAGGTTGAGACACCGCCAAGTATTCTGCTATTTCTACAAGCCCAAGAATCCAGGGCGCTATGAAAAGTACGAGGTTTCCACTCCCCCAAAACACGCTCACTTAAAATAATCTCATATTCGCTCCCTGGTCGTGACACTTGTCCACAGCAATCTGTCTCTGGCTTCCCTCTCCCTCCCCTGATACTCTCACAGTGCTTCGCACCAATCGTTAGGTGCTTTCGAACAAGTGTCAACGTAAGAAGGCGAGTACACTTCTTTTCAACAATTGCGACAGTACACCTAGGAACTAATGTCTGATCTGTACAATGAAACCACTTGATCAGAGAAACGCTAATTGTTTCCTTAAATAATGACCAAAGAGGTTTACTTCCGACGGAACCACTGTCAACTTTCCATATAAAGAATAAAATTTGCTTCACATCTCAGGTGACCCCTCTCTCTCTCTCTCTCTCCCTCCTCCCTTGTCCCATACCCCATTTAAGATCAAAACAAGTAAGCTCTACTTTTTTCTTGGTTTTTTTCTTCATATTTTTGCTGTATTCCTTTCTATAAGGGGAAATTAATTTTGGGTCCTTTTTTTTTTTTTTTTTTTTTTCTGAATTTTATACCGACAAATTATGTTAGGGTGTTCAATCTTTCTTGCTTCCTATTGATGTTATGGGTATTGAGATATGTGTGAACTCTTTTGTGCCGATCTAGCTGATAGAAGGAGCGAGGAAACCCCAAGGATTGTAGGAAGAAGGCGATGGGGAGAGGAAAGATAGCCATCCGAAGAATCGACAATTCCACAAGCAGGCAAGTGACTTTTTCAAAGAGAAGAACTGGGTTGCTGAAGAAGGCCAAGGAGCTCTCAATCCTTTGTGATGCTGAAGTTGGAGTGATTATTTTCTCCAGCACCAACAAGCTATACGATTATGCCAGCACAAGGTTGGTCTCTCTCTCTCTCTCTCTCACTCTATCTCTCCCTCTATATTTCAATAAAGTTCTACATATTTGCTAATAATTCATTGGTGTGGGGATTCAAGTCTTAATTTCCAGCAACGTTTGTTTATTTTATCCCTTGGATTTAGTTTCTTATATATATATATATATATATATATATATAGCCAAATGGTAATATTTGAAATAAAGTATTTTCTTTGAGATTTACATGAGAATACATATATATATTCGGCTGATAACAGAAAGAGGTGGATCATTCATTCATAAAATATAGTGAGGTGCATTTCGCAGACAAAGACTATGCATGTTTTCCTCTTGAATGTCCTTGAAGATTGACATATTTGCATCTATATTCCAAGAAACCATTAATCTTGTTTCATTGATGAAGAAATAGAGCTTGAAATTTTAAGATACTTCTGTTGATCGAAGTTCATTGAGGAATCATCTAATTGGATTTCATAGAGATCTAGTTAGACAACTCATGAAATCGTAATTAGTAAGTAGATCAAGATTGTGAAGCAGATAATGGTGCAAGTATCTAAGTATATATACATGTCAATCATTTTTTAGGTTTAATTAATGGCCTAACAAAATCTAGTGTATTATTTTGCGGGAAAGACGAAAGAATGCTTTGATTATACTGAGCTTTTTAATTAAGTAATGTTGTTTTTGAAAACCACTTTCCAAAAATGCTGCTGTTTTGGTTTTGTTTATCAAATAATATTTTATGCCTTCATGGATACCACGTTGGGGAAAACCGTTTTGTATTTTACATTTATTTTTTATTTTAACAAAATCCTATGAGTACAAGAGAGTACATATATATTTTCTCAAGTTTTTCAGTCGAACAAAAATGCATGCCTCTATTGGATATTGCAAGTGAACTTTTGGCTAGTGATCTTCTTTTCCTTTTTCTTTATAATTGATGAATATTTATAATCCACTAAGGAACTAAGTGTAGTCAAAAGAAAAGATATACAGTATTGAAAGCACATATGATATTATACAATTTCCAGCCCAAGACTAATGTCAACTAGATCAATAAATTTATCTTATCATAACAATTAAAGAAAAAAGTTAGAACCCTAATACAATAGAAAATCAAATTCTTGTCTCCTCCTCTAATGTGCTGCCAATAAAGATGCAAGATAAGAGAACATAGCAACCCCATTAAGAGAAATAAACACTTTTGAGAGTAGAAAAATATTAGAAATATATATGATTTAACAAGATAATTAAGAGAACATCGCAACCCCACTACCAATCATTCATCTCAATGCCAAAGTCGTAGTCAGTACTATAGATGGGAATGACAATAATTAATCGTACGTGATGATAACCATAAATGAATGATTAAACAATAAAATTATAAAATAAGTGGATATATAGGGACTCCCTTAATTTTTATATTTATTTTAATTTTTTAATTTTTCTGGTTGGTTCCAATTTTATACTCTATTCAGCAATACCCTTTCAAAGAATTTACATCTTTTACTAGTAAACATTAAACATATATACACACTTGCATAAAGTTGTTCTAGCTAAGATATGTGTTTACCTTTGTTAATGAGATGAAATAATTAATCACCTATCTACCATATGTAGATGACTTGAGATTAATTTCTTTTATTATTTCCAAAGTTTTAATTAATCCATTAGAAGAAAGGATATATTTCCCTTTCTTTCTGAGTTTTTTAGTGCGATTGTATGAATCAAGTAGCTAGTGTTATATATCATCTTTTTACATTTAGAATGCCAAGTGTAGTAACCCTAGTCCTTTCACAAAACCTAGGACAATCAGTGCGAGGTTATTTTTATCATAAAATTTAAGTTTTGATAGTTACTTTTTCTTTTTCTGAGTATTTGATAGTTGATTTGTTAAGATATAAAGAAGATTCACATGATTTACCGACGTTTTTTTTTTTAAAAAAAATAATTTGCATCATTCGGCTAAGGGTTTTTGAATTTTAAAGCAGTACTGTGGGATATATAACTGGAGCAATGAAGCGCAACAAGCTAGCTAGCTAGTGCCTACACATTTATATGATAAGATACCCCCTTTTATATATATCTTACAACCTGAATATTGAAGCTTGCTAGAAACAAAACAAAACTCTAGGAAAAAATGTTAAATACGATTAGCAGCTTGCTGAGGGGGTTTAAATCGACTGTTTTGTCTACTGTACACTCCTGTTCGATTGATATATTCCATCATTAAAAAGCGTTCACATTCCTTGCATTAAACGAGCGACCCATCACGCTGTGCCAAACGGACATGCACAATTGTTGACATATGGAGATGTTCCACTCGAACGACACGTTGCGCTGTCGAATGCGATTTGGTTAGATACATTTATTACGTGTTGTATCATGTAAGGATTTGCATAAGGATTGACACAATGAGATGTTGTGGCTGGTCAAAAATAAAGAGGAATATTATAAGCCAAGTTCCTTTTCTGAGGCTGGTGTTGTCGAAAAAAAATTTGAGAGTTCAGAATTTGTCCTTGTAGTTACTGTTTCTAAAGGTCATTATAACGATAGGTGGCTCCTTGATATTGCTTGTACATTTCATATGCCCTTAAAAGAGATTGGTTTACTACATATGAGTCAATCAATGGTGGTTCAATCTTAATGGGAAACGATGTTGCCTATAAGATTGTTGGTATATATACAATCAGAATAAGGATGCATAATAGGATTGTTAGGACTTTGATGAATGTCGACGTATACTAGATTTGAAGAAAAATCATATTTCTTTTGGCACTATGAAATCTTTTGAATACAAGTATTTTGGTGAAGGTGGAGTCATCAGGGTTAGTGAAGGCTCATTAGTTGTGATAGAAGGTAACAAGGTTAATGGCCTCTACTTTCTTTAGGGCAGTATGGTGACAGGTTTAGTTAATGCACATTCCTTATATTATTTCAGACTTTCAGTAGTATTAGCACCGTAGAGTGAGGAAGCGGAACATTTTATGTCATGTATGTTATGGTGTGCAATTGTCCATATATTTTATAAGCAGTCAGTGTTTTTAGTCGCTACATGGCCAATCCTGACAAACTTCACTGGCATGCAGTTAAATTGATACTTTGGTATTTACAAGCTACTATAGATGTTGATTTAGTCTATAACAGAGGTAGTGGTATCAGGTTTAGTGTCTTTAGGTACATTGATTCAAATTATCATGGAGATCTGGATAAGAGAAGATCTTTCTCGAGTTGTGTTTTCACTCTAGGACGTGCCATAAGTTGGAAGGCAACATTATGATTATTTTGTCCACAATAGAAACAAAGTCTATGGTAAAGGTACAGGTAGTTAAAGAAGCATTTGGCTAAGAAATTTGGTGATCAGTGATATGGGTTTACAGTAGGAAGAGATTGTTGTATTTTGTGATTGCCAGAGCGCAATACATTTGACCAAAAATCAAATATATCATGAGAGAACCAAACACATTGATATTAGATACATATCATTTTCTTTGGGAGGTTGTGACACAAGGTGATTTCATATTGAAGAAAATTGCCACTGCAGAAAATCCAGCACATATGTTGACTTATAAGCGAGTTCTGATTCTCAAGTTCAAACATTGCTTGGGCTTGATTAGTGTTTGTATTTTGTGATTTAACCTTAGGGTTGTTAGAAGAGACCTCATGAGGAGATTTGCATTTGGAACTTGAGAAAATTCAAGTTAAGGTGGAGATTTTTCGTGTAGTGACTTGGTCTTTCTCAAGTCAAAATTTGCTTCTTCAGTCAAATTGGTTTTCCTACTCAAATTTGGAGTTCATTTTACTAGTCGACAAAAAGTTTTCACTAATCCAACTTGGAGTTGTGTTTGCTCACCAACTTAAAGGCTTAATTATGAGAGGGCATCAAGCGGCCGTGCGTAGAACACAACAATGAGAAAGAGATGTTTTACACAGTGCCGCACACATTGATGTTGTTTGGTTGCATTAAATTCCCTCACTACCAAAAAAATAAAAAATAAAAAAAGGCATTTTTATGTCTTTTTTTTTTTTTTTAATGACGTTTTCACTGTTTAAACGGTATTATTTTCACAATTTATGTCGTTTGTACAGTAAACAACATTAAAAAAATAATACTGTTAACTGTTCATGCTGCATTATTTTCAGAATTTATGTTGTTTGTACAGTAAACCGCATTTCGTTTTATGGTGCCTGGAAACTATTTTTGTAGTGCAAGTTTAGCAGGTGCTGTACAACTACTATGGCATTCTTGGGCACTGTTCCTCCTATTCCCTGCCTTGTTTTTTGAGCAGGACCCCACTTGACAAACACATCCTTAATTTGTGTTTCTCATATATTGTAGTGCGGCTAGTGCCGTACGTTCACGGTTTAGAGAATATAGAGAAAAATTTCTTTTTTAATTAATTTTGGTGAGAGTTAGATTTGAGTATATTGAGATTTTGAGTTTTGAGTTTCAAGTTTCAAGTGATATTCTTCCTACTAATTCTTGGGGTCTTTCTTGCATGTACTCCTCCTAGCTCTTAGTTTGATTGTTTTCCTTCCCCCTAGAAAGTGATTAATCAGGCCTTTCCTTTGTTGTTGGTTGTAGCCTAGGCTATGCCCCTGTGATGTTGACTACATCTTGTTATTACCTTGGTGAGAGACCAATCATTTATCTTTCTTATTTTCTATTGTGTGGGAAATCCTTCTCGTGCTGCATCACCGCCATAGAGAAAATTGTGCCATATGGCCACATCAAAATAAATCTTGAGAGACCTTGAGGTGAGAAGGGTCGAGGAAAATTGGAGTGAGCAATAAGGGAGCTGGCTTCTCCAAGCTTGAAGATGCTCAAGGTTGACTGCTTTTATTTGAGTAGCTAAAGACATAGCAATCGGGGCGATGGATTAATGCAATACTTTGTTCCTAGGAAGCCGAATGAGATCTAGAGCTATATATAGTTACAAATTAAAGAGATAGAAATTAGAAATGATGGATCTCATATTCCTGGGCAATGTTTGACAGATTGAGAAGAAGAGGAAATGATTCCGAACCCAATCCACCATAAAGAGGTCCTAAAAACTGATCAACATGTTTGGAGCATCTAGCAACGACCTCCCCATATGTGATATTTAGCCAAATTTTGGGTTAAATTCACAAAAACCTTTATTTATCGAGCTCTATTTTCATTCTTTACTTGACAGTCCTAATAACTACATACCAACTATACATACCATGTTGTTCACTTACAATTTTACATAAAATCATGCCATATTATATATATATATATATATATATATATATATATATATATATATATATATATATATATTAAACTCATTTCTTTCGTAAGTGGAAGGATGATTCAATAGATTAGTAAGCAAGCAAGCTGGTGCTATATAGTGTATTGTGATTGGGTGAACATTTCATACCTCATCTGTGAACATGCATAGATAAAAACTTGTGGAAACAACTGCATAATCTTTTGAAAACATTTCCTTCACAGCAAATGACATTTTTCTAGAATCATAAAAGTTACTTTCGTACACTTAACTGAAAATATGAAATTTTTGGACTAAACATTTCTTTGTAAAGATCATTCGTAAACCTAAACTTTATAAAACTTGACCTTTTTAAAACATACATTTCTGTAAAAATCAGTCTCTTGATCATGAAACTAGTTTACAAAATACTATATCATATCATTGGAAACACTTTTCTCTTTACTTTGACTATACCGTACACTTGCATGTTACAATACAACTTTTTTACTGTGTACGTACATTTTCATTGCTTTATTACTTGTACTATACTTTACCATCTTTCCGTGTTTCTTTGAGTTCTTTTTCTTGTCCTCTTAATCTATTCATTTTCTTTGTGCTCTAATCAACTCACAAATCACAACTTTCAACACAACATCTAACTCTTAACGTTAAACATCAGTATAACAAAACCTTTTCATAAACTTCATACTAAAACCTAAAAACAACCATAATAATTACACAAACCCTTCCAAAACTCTAACAACATCATCATTTAACAAAAACCTTAAGACTAATACTCAAAACTACAAAATCAAACGAAGGAAAACAAATTAGATCTCTTACCTTTTTAAGTATCTCCTCCAAGCCCTTTCTCTCACTCTCTAGTCTCTCTCTCTCTCCCTTTCTCTTTTTACTCCTATCTTTCTCTACCACACTCTTCGCTTCTCTCTCCCTGCTCGGACGAAACAAAACTTGTAGAACCAATCTCGTTCAAACAAGTTGCCACAGACTTGAAAGTTTTAAGTTTTAAAACTAAATTGTACCGTTATTTTGATCAAAAGCTTTTGAGTCTCATCGTGTTCCATTTGCTTACACCATATTATTTCATTATTTTATTTTTAACTTCTATTTGTCTTTAAGTATTTTCTTACACGGGGGTCCTACAATGCAACTCCAAAGGCACACTACCATGGGAAAGTTTGTTGGCGAATTTAATATATACAAAAGTTCCCAAAATTTTGCTGGAAGCCAAATGATTTTGTTCTACTTGTCGAATTGGTGAAACTGTACATATATATATATTAAGAATTTTTCCAGCACTGAGAGAAGAATAAAGACAAGATCAGAAGAGAATTCCATCTTCCAGGATTTTTAGAATTTGATATGTAACCTTCATTTGAGGTAGTTATGTTGAGAAGTTTCTTTTGGCAGTTGGTTTGAAGCCAAAAAGTCCCAGAACCCAAGGGGAGCTAAAAATAGAGATAGAATTCCCATAGTTTGATTGGAAACAAGCTCCCTTTTCTACCAAATCTGGGAATTTTGGAAATCCCTTCCAAAATCAAGAGTCCATTGCACGCGGGGAGGCCAGGAGAAAGTTGAAATTCTTAAGGTATTTATGTTTGAAAGCATTTGTATATAAGCATTCAAAGCCTAAGAGAACTTTTCAACTGAATTTAGAGATGAGGCACGATTAATATCATACATGTTGCGAATACAAAGACCTCTATGATCGTTATGAAATCAAATGGAGTCCCAAGCACTGAGAGATAGATGATAACTTAACTAAAAGACTCGGGAAGTTTTATTATCTTTCTCAATGAATTACAAAAGAATGCACAAGGCATTATATACATAAGATATTACAAAAGGTATCAGGGCTGGAATTAAAGACACATTTTGTATAAGAGATTACAAAAGAATACTTATAAAGATGTTTCCTTATATGGACAGATTGAGGAGCGTAGTATCTTCTATGAAAGACAGGTTGAACTCAATACTTGTGATCTTTGATATGATTTCCATGACATTGGTGCACATGATCTGGTTAGGAATGGATTGCATGGATTGATCTTAGCATGACGTACATTGGTTTGTCTGATTCCACAATCCGCAGAGTGAAAAAGTAGGAGTTGGATGGACAGGGGTAGAGGTAGTAGTTGTTATTGTGGGGAGAGTATTGGTAGGTAAGCTACTTGAAGTAGTTAGAGGTTGAATTGAAGGTAGGTTAGGAGATACTTGTGGTGATGTAATGGTATGTCCCGGTGGTGGAGAGAGAGCAGAAACAGAGGTTTGATGGTGAGAGACACTGTTTGGAAAATAGAGAGTTATTGGAGCAAGGAGTAGATGTAAAAGGAGATGGGGGAGGAAGAAGACTTACATGCAGTATGAAAGGTAAATCACCAGCAGCATTGATCTTGGAAGGCAAGTGAAAGGAGGCTTGATCCTTTGCTAGAAAGGTCTGCTCATCAAAAACTACATGTTGTGACAAATAAACTTTGTTAGTAATAGGATCTAGGCACTTGTATCGAGCATAGCTGTAGCTAAGGAAAATGCAAGGTTTTGAACAATATTCAAGCTTGTGGAGACCAAGAGGACGCAAAAGAGGCTAACATTTGCATCCAAAGATCTTGAGTTTTTAGTATTCATGTTCCTTTTGGTAGAGTTGGAAGTAAAGAGACACATTCATCAATGTTTGTATGGGAAGCTTCTTTATTAGGTGAGTGTCTGTAAGGAAGCATCAACCCAATAGGTGTTGGAAAGGTGAGAGTGAGCAAGGAGAGTAAGCCCAGTTTCCAAAATGTGCCTAAGCTTTCTTTCTACTAGGTCATTCTGTTGGGATGTATAGGGTAGAACTTTCGGCGGAATACCATTTTTAGTGAGGAAAGATTGAAAATTGAGTGAGGTATATTCACCTCCTCCATCTTATTGGAGTTGCTTCATAGAGGAAGAGAATTGTTTCTCAACTAGTAATTTGAATTTGATAAAGCATTCATACACGTCAGATTTAGTGTGAAGAAGGTAAAGCCATGTGTATCTTGAGTGATCATAAAAAAAGATGACATAGTATTTGAATCTACTATTAGATGTGATAGGTGAAGTCCATACATCTGTGTGGATTAAGTGTAAGAGGAGAGGAGTTTGTCGAGTGGAGGAGTTAAAAGGTAGCTTTTTGCTTTTTCCCAATTGACAAGAATCACGCAAACTGATTTTATTCAAATTCAAAAATGAAACAGGCAAATTAAAAGCTTTAACAATTCTGTAAACAATATCATTAGCAAGATGACCTAATATGAAATGACAAATCAACCCTGAGGTCCTTATTCCTAACAAAGCTACAAAAGCACGAATGGATTTGTTGGAGTTTCCTTTGAACTGTAGAGAATATAGCCCATTCTCACTCTTGCCTTCTAGGAGAATTGCCTTGGTGAGATTGTCCTTCACAAAGAAATGACATGGAGTATAGAGTGACCATCAGCACATAATTTTCGAATAGATAAAAGATTAGCAGAAGCATTTGGACACTGGAGAACATTTTTTAGATGAAATTTAGAGGAAGGTTGCACCAGCATTTTCAATCTTGAGTCCAGCTCCAATGCCCACAGCAACCATTTCATTACCTTGAAATGGCTGCTGTACAGTGAGGTTCTCCAAGTCATTAGTGATATGTGCATTTACACCACTATTAGCCAGCCATTCCTGATCTTCATTATAGAAGCCATTAGATTGGGTTGCCGTGGCTACTAGTTGAGGTGGAGGGTGCTTCCCCTAGTAGGAGTAGTTCATTTTATGGAAGCAATCAAGTACTTAATGGCTTGATTTTCCACAAATCTGGCACGGAGCATGGGTTGAGCTAGAGAAGTTCGATATAGTATTGTGAGGCTACTACTACTGCTACTGCATGTTTTTGTTGTTGTGGAATCCTGGGGGTGGATTACTGAATCTGGAGATACCATAGGAGTGACTTCCTTGCTACTGCTATGATCTGAATGCAGGGTATCCATTTGCCTTTGGATAATGGTTGTTGCATGGCTTCTGCCTATTGAGCTGATGTGATCCACTGGATCTCTAATTGAAGTTGCAATGGTCTGCCTTTTGAGCAAAAAAAGAAAAGGTTGAAATAGCAGGAGTAGCTACTTTTTTAAGTAGCATTTCATGATTTAGCAGTATATCCTGAAACTCATCAAAACTTAAGTATTTTTCCCTAGTTGCAAAAGCAAAGGTAGTCACAAAATGAATGAAACTTGGATTAAGACCATTGATGATTGAAGATATGAGATCTTCATCATCCATTGGCTTTCCAATTACTGCTAATTGATCAGCCAGGTTTTTGGTTGATTGTAAGTAGTCTAAACATGATTTGGATCCTTGACGCAGGTTCTGCAGCTGCTGCTTGATTTTGGTGATGTGAGATCGAGATTGACTAGCAAATCTATTGGTTAGTGTAGCCTATACCTGCCTAGAGGTATTCAGTCCATACACGGTAGATAGCACTTTCTTAGAGAGAGAGAGAGAGAGAGAGAGAGAGGCATTGATCCATCTTAGTAAATGTTGGTCCTTCTTGATCCAGATAGAATATTCTGGATTAGGAGTAGCTTGACCTTGCTCATTGGTCAAAAGTTTTGGGGGACATATTTCAGTCCCATCAATTATGCCTACTAGCTCATTGCTGCATAGGATAGACATAAATATGCACAACCATTGAAGATAATTGCCAGGCATTTCCAATTTCACTCCTCCTATTTCGTTGTAATTGGGAAGGACAAGAGATACAATTGAAGATGATGAGGTAGAGGAAGCCATTGAAAGAAAATAAGGATGAAAAGTGTTTTGAATGTGACGTTTGCCTCGATGCTCTGATACCATGAAAAGACTTGGAAAGTTTTATTCTCTTTCTCAATGAATTACAAAAGAATGCACAAGGCATTCTACATGGGATATTACAAAAGGTATAAGGATTGGAATTAAAGACAGATTCTCTATAAGAGATTACAAAAGAATAATTATAAAGATTTTTCCTATATGGACAGATTAGGGAGCGCAGTATCTTCTATGAAAGGCAATTTGAGCTCAATGCTTATGATCTTGGATATGATTTCCATCAAATTGGTGCACATGATCTGGTTAGGAATGGATTGCATGGATTGATCTTAGCATGATGTGCGCTGGTTTGTTTGATTCCACAATCAGCAAAGTGAATGTTGTGAGCTGGAGAAGATTTGTTGACATGGGCTTGAATACTTTGAGCTAGAGATCGATTGCTGTCACGGGCTTGAGTGTTGTGAGCTTGAGATTGAGTTGAGGACAAGGTAGGTTCTCTATCAATAACCTTGATCTTTAAATCCCTACCAAAATGTTTTATAGATAGTATCAATTTTTTCGTAAATACTCTTTGAAAGGAGAAAAGTGTTCAGGAATTATTGAAGTTACTGTTTTATCCAGATAAAAAGGCTAGCTTGAGAAAGAACTTTCGCTTTTCATCCAAAGATATTTTTTTTGAAGTATATGAGTAATATCTTAAAAAGCCGTTTTCTTTGATCGGTTCTGGAAGACGGGGAGGCCAAGGTATTTAGCCTTCTAAGAGCATGTTAGTGATGTGTTTGAGAAATACAAATTTTAACTCAAAAAATCACTTTTTTGCAGAAGCTTCATTTTTAAGTTTTTGCTAAAAGTGTGTTTTGACCATTTTTAGAGTAAAAAAAAAAGTCAAAGAAGCACTTTTAGAAATTTTTACCAAACATGTCAGCTTTTGGTTTGGCACAAATTTTAAGATATTAAAAGTATTTTTTACCCTTCATAACGCAATTCCAAACAGGCTCTAAGAGAGTTTTCTAAGCTGAAAGAATATCCATGATTGAGTGTATGCTCTATGTTTTTGAATTCCTTCTAAAATTGATAACTAATTTAAGATTGTTTAAAGATTTACAAAACTAAAGAGAAATTAATAAGATTCCAAGCAAGACTTAAAAACTACAATGAATGAGATTGGAGATTGGAGTGATCTTTTGGTTGAGTTTTATCCCATGCAAAAGGCATCCCTTTCTTTCCTCCTTCGTTGTTACCGTGTACAATAATTGATGAACAATATAGAATCAAAAAAGAGAGATTAAGAGAGAGAGAGAGAGAGAGAGTCGACACACAGATTTACGTGGTTCGACAATTTGCCTACGTTCACAAAGAGTCGGCTGTATTTTTTACTTTTAATGATTCAGAGTTACATCATATATATTTATAGAAAAACCCTAAACCTTACTTGTACGGAATTATTAAGGAAATCCCCAAAATACCCCGTACCGTACCTAATCATTCCCCCCCCTGCAAACTTAATTACGCCCATCGGCCAGTAGACTCCTGCTCCATGAACGTCGCTAGCGCGACGTTCACTCCACTCCCGTCTACTTGGCCTTCCACTGGTATTAATATGAGCCACCAGTTCCAACATCCTTGATGAAAATGAGAGAAAGTATCTCCGCTCCCATAATAGAGAGGAATGAGGAAAGGGGGTCGTCTTGCCTTAATCATTGAGCTGAAGTAATAAGCCCACGGGGACTGCTATTAATTAGAAAAAAATAAGTGGGAGTTGGTATGCATTATGCAATCCAACCAACTATAGTAGTGTGAAATTCTAAGCCAATAAAAAAATTTTAAAAGGAAACACAACTCGTTTTATCGAAACTTTCTCCACGTCAATTTTCATATCCATAAATCCTATATTCCCCTTTCTATTTTTCATGAAGAGGAAAAAAGCTCTTGAGTTAAAATGGAGTTGGCTTGAATGACCCTACTTAATACAAAGGTCATCTAATAAGGAGAAATAATCTTGGGAAGAATTCCTTTAAGCTAAGAAGCAAGAATTTTGAGATTATTTTGTAAATCACATTGCATATGCTTATAGCTAGGTATAAAATGACTAACTAATGGTGGGCTGTCTTACTTTAGACTAAAGGCAATAAAAATGTGATTTATAGGCATCAATATCATTATGATTAGAAATCCAATCACCATTATGCTTTTTCAGGAGGCAATTAGAACTTGATCTACGTCTAATAATAGTGGAAGTATGAAAATACTTTGTATTCAAATCCTTGTTAGCTATGTCTTTTGAGATTTTTTCCTCCATAGTAGTTCTTTTCTTTTCAGCTGTTCTTAATGTTCAACCTTGAAAAAAAAAAATAAATTATTGTCACATGTGTCTTCTATAGCAAGAAAGATGTTGAATTCTTTCAATAGAGGTTGCCAAGGACTTGAATAAATAGAGTGATGATTTGAGGAAGTAGCTAGTATGTGAGTAATAGTAGTAGAAGGAAATAAAATACTTCATTCATGGTTATTGATCCTTTATATTCTCCTGACACGATCTTCCATTCTTCCAAGTAAAAGGGAACCTCTGAAGCTTAAGTCAATCATACCATTTTTCCACAAAATCTTAAAGCCCCCATGATGTAGACTACAATGCTTGGGAGTATATGAGGAAGACCCGAAGGGATAAGTGTGTGAAGACGCCCCAGAAGATGGTGACACGATCCCGACTCGCGCAGCAAAAGAAGTAGCCCCTAGAATTGCGATCGATGGCACCTTGATTGCGATTGAGCGCAGTTCCCCTATTTTGGAGAATGGAGTTCCTGGAACTGCGACCGATGGCCCCTGTTTCGACGATCAATCACACGATTGAGCGTAGAAGTCCCTGGAATTGCGGCCGCACCTGAGATCGAACGCAAGATCGAGCGCACAAGTCCCTGGTAGTGCGATCGATCACACTCTACCTGCGATCGAGCACACTCGGGGCCTTCTATGTTATTTTTCTGCTGTTATTTGTTTTAAACCGACTTAGTTTACTTGTTTTACTTGGATTAGGGTTGTGGGAGCCCTAATTTCGTTCTTTATTAGTACTAGGGGTTTTGGGGCTATAAATACATAATTATAGCCTCTTGAAAAGACAGTTTATGTTATTTGATAAGTTTTCATTCAATAAGAATTACTCAGAGGAGTTTTCTTCATATTTTCCTTAAAACCCTAAATAGACTCTATTGTTTTGAGAATAATTCTCAGATCCTTGATAGACTCAAGATCTAAGAATTATTTATTCTTCTTCTTTTATTGTTTTATTCTCTTCCACATAGTCAGGCTGCATCGGTTGGTATCAGAGCTTAGTTACTTTCCATGGTTCCAAACACAAGAGGGAGGAAGGGCAACCGCTTTGCAAGCTTGCACAACGTGTATGAACGCGATGATTCAGTTCATGAAGAACATGAGGTGACACTGGGAAGGCGCGAGGAAGGGCAGATTGAGGCTATGAGGGATCAAATTGAAGACCTCACCACCCAACTGGCCGACGCACGCCTCCATGACTGGCGTCTACGTCGACCCCCACCATGCATGCCGGAGGAGGAAGACGAAGACGACGACAGGTATGGATCTGCAAACCCTTTTGCAGAGCGCCGAACGCAGGGCCGTCGACCCCCTGCGCAAGCTCATGCTACTCGGTGGGAGAGAGGGTTCAAACTTGAGATTCCAGAATTCCACGGGGGTCTTGAACCCGAAGAATTTCTAGATTGGGTGGCGGCAGTTGAAGAGATTCTCGACTTCAAGGAGGTACCGAAAGATCGGCGAGTTTCTTTGGTCGCAACCAAATTTCAGGGAAGGGCTGCGGCATGGTGGCAGCAATTGAAGCAAGCTAGGGCATGCAAGGGCAAGAGAAAGCTCGACAATTGGGAGCAATTATTGGGCAAGATGCGACCCGCCTTTTTGCCACATAACTACCTACACACCATGTATCAACGGCTGCAAAATTGGAGTCAAGGTTCGAAGTCCGTAGATGAATACACAGAGGAGTTCTACAAATATATTGACATGAGTTGATTTGTCTGAAATGGAGGAGCAATTAGTGTCTCAGTATATTGGAGGGTTGAGGCCACAAATTCAAGACACATTGAACCTCTTTGACCCCGCCAAGGTGTCGGAGGCTCACCAAAGGGTGTTGTTAGTTGAGAAGGCGTCGACACGTGGGTCATTCAACTCATTTGGACGTAGTGGCGGTGGAAACTACAACCGGTCAAGAGTTCCTTTCACAACTCAGGAGACCCCTTCCCAAGGGAATGGCCCAAGTAAAAACCCCCCACCCATCGGACAGACAAGCCTACCCGAGGCTGCAACCAGGCCCAAGTGTTTTTGTTGTGGAGAGATGGGTCACCGGACGGCGGATTGTCACAAGGGTGAGAAGTATGGAAAGGCCCTACTTGTCGATTAGGGAAAAGCCTTCGATGAGCAAGGCGATGGAGATGAGTACGCAGCACACTTCGACGACTTCGATGGGAACGAAGAAGAAGAAGAATTTGCCACAAGAGATGACACTCCTTTATTAATGGTGCGAAGGATATGTTACACACCACAGAAGGTGGAGGGGGATGACAGACAGCGCCATAATCTCTTCACACAATTTGCACGATTGGAGGCAAGAGGTGCAAACTTGTTATTGATGGGGGCAGCTGTGAGAACGTCGTGGCTGAGGAAGCGGTTCGGAAATTGGGCCTTGCAACGGAGAAGCACCCTACACCATATCGCTTGGAGTGACTCAAAAAAGGAGACGAGGAAATTGTGTCTAAACGTTGCCTTGTGAGTTTTTCAATTGGGAAAAGATATAAGGATAAGGTGTGGTGTGACGTGGTAGCAATGGATGCGTGCCATATATTACTTGGGAGACCGTGGCAATATGATAGGAATGCACATCATGATGGAAGGAAGAACACATACAGCTTCTTGGTTGACAATGTGAAGCTCACTCTCCTACCCGATCAGAGTGAAAGTCCCAAATCTTCAACCGGAACGGGTCAAACATTGTTGGCCAGACATGAGTTCGTTAAGGAGATGCTAGAAGCGGACTGTGGGTACTTACTAGTGTGTAAAGAAGGCAAGAAGGTAGAAGAGGTGCCGGAAGAAGCCCAGGGGTTAGTCGAAGAATTTGCAAATGTATTTCCGGTTGAGTTACCCGATGAGCTACCTCCTCTTCGTGACATACAACACCAAATTGATTTGGTGCCAGGATCTAGCCTACCCAATCGACCACACTACCTCATGAGCCCCAAAGAGCATGAAGAGTTGAGGCGACAAGTGGAGGGGTTATTAGCCAAAGGACACATTCGAGAGAGCTTGAGTCCTTGTGCGGTACCGACTTTACTCACTCTTAAGAAGGATGGTTCATGGAGGATGTGCGTGGATAGTAGGGCCATTAACAAGATCACCGTATGATATCGGTTCCCTATTCCCTGGTTGGATGATTTGTTAGATCAATTGAGTGGGGCAATGATATTCACCAAGCTGGACCTAAGGAGTGGATACCATCAAATTCGGGTGCGACCAAGTGATGAGTGGAAAACAGCGTTCAAAACGCGGGAGGGGCTCTTTGAATGGTTGGTAATGCCGTTTGGATTATCTAATGCACCTAGCACGTTCATGAGGGTGATGAACCAAGCTTTTCGGTCTTTTATAGGAGGTTTGTCATCGTGTACTTTGATGATATACTCATTTACAGCCCCAATAGAGAGACGCACCTCCTACATGTGAGGAAAGTACTCCAAGTGCTCCGGAAAGAGAAGTTCTACGCATCACCGGCCAAGTGCTCATTCATGACAGATTCGGTGCTTTTCATAGCGTGGTGTCTAAAGACGGGTTGGCGGTGGACGAAGCAAAAGTGGCGGTTGTTCGGGATTGGCCCATTCCTACCACATTACACAAGGTACGAAGTTTCCATGGGTTGGTGTCATTTTATAGGCGTTTAATTCATAACTTTAGCACCATCATGGCACTTATCACGGAGTGTATGAAGATAGGGAAATTCTCTTGGAGTGAGGCGACTATCGAAGCATTTGAGTTAATTAAACTCAAGTTGACAACGGCTCCACTACTTGTCCTTCCGGATTTTGAATTGCCATTTGAGTTGCATTGTGACGCTTCCAAGGTCGACATTGGAGCGGTTCTAAGTCAAGGAAGAAGACCGGTGGCATTTTTTAGTGAGAAGTTGAGTGGTTCAAGGCTCAACTATAGCACCTATGATGTGGAGTTTTACGCATTAGTGCAATCATTGAGGCATTGGAGTTCCTATCTTGCCTACAATGATTTCATCTTGTACTCGGATCATGACACGTTCAAGCACATCAATAGTCAAGATAAGCTCTCCTCCCGGCATGCAAAGTGGGTTGCATATGTGCAACAATTCTCCTTCACCATCAAGCACAAGTCGGGAGCTTTGAACAAAATGGCCGACACCCTTAGCCGAAAGTCGACACTCTTGACCACCATGGCAAATGAGGTACTTGGTTTTGACATTTTAAAAGATTCTTTGTCAACTGACCCTCTTTTTGGCCCAATTGTTGATGATGAGTTGGGAAATCAGAGTGATTTTGGGCTGCATAATGGGTTCCTCTTCAAGGGCACTCAACTATGCATCCCTGAGGGTAGTCTCCGGTTGCGAATTATTCAAGAGCGCCACAATGAAGGGCATATGGGGCGGGACAAAACTTTCCAGTTGGTGGCGGAGAAGTTTTATTGGCGAAGTATGAGAAAGGAGGTGGAGAAGTTGGTGCGCTGTTGTAGGGTGTGCCAAGTATCAAAAGGAGCGGCTACAAATGCCGGTTTATATATGCCGCTACCCATTCTGGAGGGTCCATGGACTAACGTGAGCATGGACTTTGTGTTGGGTTTACCACGAACCTAGAAAGGTAACAATTCCATCTTTGTTGTAGTGGATCGATTCTCTAAGATGGTTCATTTTATTGCATGTAAAAAGATTGCCGATGCTGTGAACGTGGCGCAAATATATTTTCGAGAGGTATACCGTCTCCACGGCCTTCCGTTGTCCATAGTTTCCAACCGCGATATGCGATTCCTTAGCCACTTTTGTCGGTGCTTGTGGCAATTATCTCACACAAGACTTGATTTCAGTAGTGCTTACCATCCGCAAACGGACGGGCAAACGAAAGTTGTTAATAAGTCATTGGGGGCGTTGCTTAGAAACTTAGTGGGTGAACACCTCAAGTCATGGGACCAGCAGTTGTACCAAGCTGAGTTTGCCTACAATCGATCCGTCAACCGAAGCACCGGCCTTAGTCCATTCACAATTATCTATGGGAGTAATCCTCGGGCACCACTGGATTTAGCACCTATCCCTGATTTAAAGAAAATACACACCAAGGCGGAGGACCTTATTACACATATCCAAGAGGGCCACAAGTTAACCATCAAGCACCTCGAAGACTCTACGGCCAAGTACAAGGCAGCTGCGGACAAGAAGTGGCGAGCTGTGGAATTTGAAGAAGGTGATTTTGTATGGGCGGTCCTCACCAAAGATAGATTTCCTATTGGTGAGTACAATAAACTAGTGGCTTGCAAGATTGGTCCGGTGGAGATTGTGAAGAAGATCAACCCCAATGCATATCAGTTGAAGTTACCCAATCATATCAAGACTTCCGATGTCTTCAATGTCAAGCATCTTGTGCCCTTTATTGAAGATTCGTCGGAGGAAGACGCGAATTCGAGGGCGAATTCTGTTCAACCTGGGGAGGATGATGTAGACTACAATACCTGGGAGTATATGAGGAAGACCCGAAGAGATAAGTGTGTGAAGACGCCCCAGAAGATGGTGACACGATCCCAAACTCGTGCAGCAAAAGAAGTAGCCCCTGGAACTGCGATCGAGCGCAGTTCCCCTGTTTTGGAGAATGGAGTTCCTGGAACTGCGACCGATGGCCCCTGTTTCGACGATCGATTGCATGATTAAGCGTAGAAGTCCCTGGAACTGCGACCGCACCTGCGATCGAAGGCAAGATCAAGCGCACAAGTCCCTGGTAGTGCGATCGATCGCACTCTACCTGCGATCGAGAGCACTCGGGGCCTTCTATGTTATTTTTCCGCTGTTATTTGTTTTAAACCGACTTAGTTTACTTGTTTTACTTGGATAGGGTTGTAGGAGCCCTAATTTCGTTCTTTATTAGTACTAGGGGTTTTGGGGCTATAAATACATCATTATAGCCTCTTGAAAAGACAGTTTATGTTATTTGATCAGTTTTCCTTCAATAAGAATTACTCAGAGGAGTTTTCTTTATATTTTCCTTAAAACCCTAGATAGACTCTATTGTTTTTAGAAGAATTCTCAAATCCTTGATAGACTCAAGATCTAAGAATTATTTATCCTTCTTCTTGTATTGTTTTATTCGCTTCCATATAGTCAAGCTGCATCACCCCATAAGAGGAGGAACCAAAGCTCGTACTTTCTAATTTTTCCTCAACGGATAAAAAGGAGTGGAAATCCTCTTAACACACGCAATCTCTCGAGAAACAGTTTAAGGTTAATGAAAGACCTTTCCAAAAACCTTCCTTTTTATTTCAATCGCGTTGACTCACAAACGTAACAAATAACCTACAATTAGGCAACCAGATATGAGAAAACTAAGAAATTTATCAAATTGTGACTTTGAAAAATAATTTCCATGCCCAAAATATTATGTCACAAAAGATAATCTTTCTTCACCATTCTTTCACCATGATTTGTGTACCCATTTTTGCAAAGCATCTCTATCATAAGTGTAACTTATTTCACATAAGCACAAAATCGCTCTCCATCCTTCGGAAGAATGAAAACGCAGTAGTTGGCCACATGGCCCAGAATAGCCTATTAATTGTATATTATAAGGTTAAACTATAGGCCCATATGACTAGCGTCAAGTAAGATTGGGAATGGGTTTGAGTTAGGTCGAGAGAGAGAGAGAGGGAGAGTGTGTGTGTGTGTGTGTGTTGAAAATGAAATCTATGTCCTATGGTATGGAGGCAATGATATTATTGGAAGCTAGTTCTAAAGAAAGAAAGAGATCAAGTGGTGTGTTGGTAATGGTGTTGGATGAGAGGAGGGATAAATTGGTTTTGAGGAAATGAGTAAATGATAAATGTTGAGGACTTGAAAAAGGATATGTAGTTTTCAGAGTGGTTAGAACCATTCTTGGTATTTTGTATAGTAAAACAATAATATTTATGACATTTCATATGCATTAATCGGATTAGCTTGGTCAATTAGTGTAACGCCTCACCCCAATGACATACAATATTATTTGCTTTTGGCTCTCCTGAACCAAACTTTCCAGTAGGTCACCCATCCTAGTACTACTCTCACATAAGCTCTCTTAACTATAGAGTTCTTATAGGTTCGTGACCATCACGGCTTTAAAATATGTTGTTGTCAAAATGATTCGATTATATATATAAGCACATTCCCATCCCAAGGCGATGTGGGACACCACAATTAACCATAACTGGAAAGGCTATTCGATGATTTTGTTAGAACATAGGGTTAATTATCTCCTTCTTTAAATACTAGGGATAATATAATCGTTTGTTACAAATTCTTAAGATAGTGCTTTTATTTCTAGTTAAACATTAGGGATGATTTGGTTATTTAACGCATAAAAATAAGGCCGTTTAGCACATCTATTATTTGGTAACGATATAGAGGACACTTTGGTTCTTTTTGTCACATAGTAAGGGTAATTTTATGAATTCACATGGAAAAGACAGACATACAACACATGTATTGCAGTTTTCATCAAATTTAATATTTGATATTGATGTAAGGGAGGGAGAACATTGAAACTCCAGCATTGAATTTCATAGTCGATTGTAGAAATTTAAAGTTCGAAAAAAGGATTGTAAATGGAGAGATAGTTAGGGTAGGAATTGAATTTATCTTCTTTTTTATTTTATTTTGTTTTGTTCCCAAGCGAAATTAAGTCTATCATTTGGTTATTAAGTCTGATAAAACATAAGCGAAGACAACATTAAACAAATTCAAAATTGATTGACCACATTGTTACTTTTGTTTTTGTCTTAACAAACCGCTACTAATCTACTAATCTATTTTTTTCCTACAGTACTATCATCGTTATTGTCACTATCACCACCACTACCGCTATATAATTATTGTCACTCTTGTTGCCATCGTAATGTTATCATTACTAACTCATTGATATCATCATTATTAATATCACCATCACCATCACCAATATCATTACCAATATTAATGTCTTAATGTCCGCATCATCTTATTCATATTATTACTACCATTGCAACACTGTCACTTTCCCACATTGTCATCATCATCTTTTATTCTTTCATCTTCACTATAACTATAATTTTCATCCACCGTTACTTTTAAATTGCAACCATTTTGGCTGTTGTCGCCAATACTACCATTACCAATATTACTTGATGCTAATCCTATTGTCGCACAATTTCCAGTTCCAACCTCGGCTAATTCAAAACTGACCGTCAGTAGAAGTTTGATTGACCTTATATCACCTTCGATTGACCAAACTTGCAATTGATGCCACAAGAGAAAGAACCGACAATTCGATTGATCAAACTTGTGATTGATACCATAGGAAAAAAAAAATAAAAAACAAAGAGTTTAATCAAGGTCGATCGAATTTGTATTTTTTTTTTTTTTTTTAATATAGTTTTGTAATTTTCCTTTCAAGGATATGATCTTACTGCTATTTAAGCACAATAAGGATGGACCAACCCCCAATTCATGTTATTTGCTCAATTTTATCAATAAAAACACTCTTGAGAGTCTTTCTTCATTTTTTTTTTCTATAATTTTGAAAATATTTTAGGATATAAAGAAGAGTTGTAACTTTTCGTATTTGGAAATTTTACTTTCCACTATGCCACATTGCATGAGTTGGTATCAAAGCCAACTTGCAATGATCAGTTCGTAGTAGAGCCCAACTACTTTCTTACCGAGACACAACGGAGAACGTGGAGAGAGACATGCAACAATTGGCAATGTGTATGAACGTGATGAGGTAGCATGTGATGAGCAACCAACAACACGTTTGAAGTGAATATAGGAGCAATTCCATCAGTTTAGAGATTGATTTGAGAAATTTGGTGATTGATTTGATGCACTTGCTGATCAACTCCCCGCCACAGTTGTTGCTAGTGGGTGTTGCCGTCAACCAAATCTGTGTTTTGTTGAGAAGGGTAACAAGTATAGCATGAAGGGAGAATCCATCAATCCCTTTTGAAAATTCTAAATACGACTCCAAACGACACCAATAAGGGGGTTGAATAGGTGTATGCAAATAATATGCAGAATTAAAAATTAAACAATTATACAACCAAAATATGTAGAACAATAGATCATAGAGACACAAATATTTTGGTTACAAAGAGGAAACCATTTAGAGAACTCTCTAAAATGTAAAACCTCTCCGGGGCAGTCAAACCCAGGAAATCAATCAACTATAAAAAAATAAGGATTACAAGAAGTTCACACTTACAAAACCTTTGCAATTGACACTTCCTTGCATAAGACAAGTGACCCACTTAACTTCTACCGCAGTAGCCCTTTCCAGAACATCTGGCACAATCCTTCTACTTGATCTCCTTTACCGGAACTCCGGTAGACTTCCGTTGTATATGATCTGTGATGAAGACACAACCTTTAACTCCAAGAGAGACTAACCCTAACACTCAATATCTTAAACGCTCTCTTAGCACATGGAATTCTTATGTGGAATTCCTTACAATTTCATGCATAACAGCTCTCTATATATAGACTACAAGAAAACCTAGTACTAGTTGAAATGGGAAGAAAAACTAGTTCTAGTTGGAATAGGATTCATCCAAATTTTCTTCCTTATCTTGCGAGACGATTTTGGCATAGCTAACTTTCGAATTTTGAAAATCTTATTTCACAAAGATTTGTAGAATTTTGTGTTAGCTTTCTAATGCCGCTGGTTTCACCTCAATCCGATTCTTGAGCCGAAAGTTATGGTCCGAATACTGATACATGCGCAGGATACGAAATTTAATCAAATCCTATTTTAACTCTAATTAAAGAATTCCGATTTGATTAAACTTAACCATATCATATAGGTCTTCTATTATGATTGGTTAAGCTTAACCACATCTTCTAGGTCTTCTCTTGACACAACACCTCGTGTATGCACTGCTGACGGGATTGCAGATGAATGTAGTTTGTTACTGAATTTGGCAATTCAAAACCCAACACCTTTGTTGGGCGTGGAGTAAGGAGGGAACATCTCATAGTTGCCTAAAATGCTAGCATATGTGAAATGGGGTTCAAACGTCGCATACCAGAGTTTTAAGGTTGTTTGCTAGCCAAAGAATTTATCGATTAGGTAGCCGTTATGGAGGAGATCTTTGATTTCAATGAGGTCTCTGATAGTAGGCAAGTTCTTTTGGTGGCAACCAAATTTAGAGGGAAAGTCACTACTTGGTGACAACAGGTGATGCATGGCAAGGTCTGCTAGGAAAGCCAAAGAACAACAATTTTGAAGAACTGTTGGAGCACATGAGGGCATTATTCTTATCTCTTAACTATGTAAGGACAATATAACTGTGGCTTCAAAAGCTGTGAGGACAATATAGCCGTTATGGATGATCACACCGCAGAGTTCTACTAGCTTGTTGCATGCGTTGATCTTGTAGAATTAGAAGATCAATTGGTTTCAAGGTATATTGGAGGTATGAGAGAACAATTTAATGATTCTCTAAATTTCTTTGACCTTATAAATGTGTCTGAAGTCCATCAACCAGCCTCACACTTCAAAATGGACTTAGCCAAGAATCTGTGGGGTGTAAGTAGTAAGAGGAATTAATTGTGTAGTAGTCCAACAAAAACCCTACGCAACCTAATCATAATATGGTGTCTCCACCTACACATAATAGGAAGAATAAAGGGCAAGTGAATGCACAACCTAATAAAGCGCTTAGACTATTGCCCCGCCAAGGTGTTTTCAGTGTAGTGAAATGGGTCATAGAATGGTTGATTGTAGGAGGGAGCTCATCACTGTAAAGGGTTGCTAATTGATAAAGAAGAATCGGAGGATGTTGAGTTGGTTAGTACTAAGCAAGGGCGTAATGATAAAAAGAATGGGAGGAAAATTATGTGTAGGAAGATGATGGACTTTTATTAGTAATGAGAAACATTCTTCACACCCTATAAGTCTGAGCGGAATGATGAGCATCGTAACAATGTCTTTTAGTCTACCTGTACTATTGAGGCCAAGGTATTTAGGCTCGTAATTGACTCGAGAAATTGTGAGAACATAATTTCAGAGGAATCTATCAAGAAATTGAGGTTGGAGGTAAAGAGATATCGTAATCCCTTAAGTTGCCTTGAATCAAAAAAGGAAATGAGATACTTGTCACTAAGTGTTGCTTGGTGTCCTTTTCCATTGGTTGATGTATAGCGATAGTGTGCGGTGTGATATTGTCAACATAAATGCATGTCAACTTCTGTTGAAAAGACCATGGTAGTTTGACAGGGCAGTAATACATGAGGTGAAGATTAATGCCTACAACATTGTGTATGATAAGGTGAAAATTGTACTCCTACCTAAGAAGAAGGTTGAGCCTAAACCCTCTAAGGGGGAAGGTAAGAGTCCCTTAACAAGAGTTATTGGATGAGGTGTTGGAACCTATAGATGAATTGAATGGGGATATACAAGAAATAAATAGGTTAAAGGACAATACATGCCATGCCATGATGAACTGAGATGAATGGTAAAGAGTCAAACTTAACCAATTAAAGACACTCGAAAGGAGGGAATATGAAAGGTAAAGGGTTTCCTTATGCAAGTTCAGAAGTTTTACAAAGCTACGAAATATATTATTTGGTTCCTTTACGTGGCAATTCATGAAATGAAGGTAGGAATTCGAGGGCAATCTCTAACTCGAGAAGGATGATGTAAACCAGTTTACCAGTAAACCAATTAGAGTAGAGTATTATGAGACTTCAATGGCAGAGGAAGGCAAGCTTGATTGCATTGGAAGGCTGATTCAAAGGGTTATAAATTTGTATTTCATGAAAATTTCTAATTCCAACATTTACGAAGTAAAAATGGAGCATCAATAGAAATACAAAAATTTGGTTTAGGAAGTTTGATTCACCTTTGGTTGAACTTGCCATTGACGCCATAGGAGAAAGAGCCAAGAGCTCGATCCAATTTACGACTAATTCCATGGGAAAAAAAAAAAAAAAAAAAAAAAGGCTAGAGTTTGATCGATCTAACTTGCAATTTTTAAATAAAAGACAATTTTGTGATTTTCTTTTCTAGGTTGCGACCCTACTTCTATTTAAGCACAATAAAAACGACCTAGCAAATCAGTTCATGTTATTTTCTCAATTTTATTAATAAGAACATTCTTGAGAGTTTTTCTTCAAATTTTCTATAATTCTTAGAATTTTCTAAGATTTATAGATGGGTTGTGAATTCTGGTGGTTGCAAATTATGCATCTGACTACACCACACTACATTAGGCATGCTTGTCAAATTTATGATTTTGCTGGCCTCACGCCCTACTTAGAGCCTGTTTGTGACTAAATTATGTAGGGTAAAAAATACTTTTAATACCTAGAAAGTTGTGCTAAATAAAAAGCTAGCATGTTTAGTAAAAAATTACAAAAGTATTTCTTTCTCTAAAAATGACAAAAAAACAAACTTTTGAAAAAAAAAAAAAAAAAAAAAAAAAAAAACTTAAAATTGAAGTATTTTCTAAAAAGCTTTTTTTTACTTTAAAAGCTCTATTTCTCAACGCAATCTCAAACATTGTCTTAATTGACTAAAGTTTTGGGTGTTTAAGTTGTAATGATGAAATTGATAATTTGAGATAGTAAGGTGGCGGGCTTTTAGAGGTTTCAAGTAGCTATGGGCGGCAATGATTTGGGTTTATGGGTTGTGATACTGATATCTTTTTCAGGATTATGACATGATAGTTGTGTTGATTAATGATTTGAGTGTCAGCAAAACAAATGAAACTTTTTTAATATCACTATTAGGTTTTCAAGCATATAGTGAAATTTTTAGAAGGAGTAATGCTACATTCTACACCGCAATTTCATTCTTTATTTGGATTTTCAATTTTTTTTAACAATGACTTATCCAAGGGTTGATAAGCACTGCCACACTAGCTCAATGAAATAAGGATAGGATATGAGTGTAATATGTAACGTTACTTTTGCAGAAAACATCTTGAATTTGAAAACATGTATTACAGTGAAATTTTTTTTTTTTTAATTCTAATAAACAAATATTATGTAATTTCGAGTCTCCTAATTCAATTCCTTTTTAGCAATATACCCTCAAAAACAGTCGTTTGATATATTAATTGGATGCTGACAATAGATGATAGTTATGCAGTGATCTTACTCACCTTTGCCACCCACATTAGATGTGGGTGTCCTTGCATTTTCGACCACATTGTTATTCTAAATCATACATTATTTTACAGCAAATGCATCTTGCTTTTTGGACCACATAGTTGTATTTCTTTTTTTCTTTTCTTTTTTGTTCTTTTTTTTGTCTCCCATCTCTTCAATTCTCATATTAGCCATACCATTAATTTTACTGCTTTCAATTAGTGATAATCTCTATTGTCTTATGTCAATAACCAATGAGAGTTCTTTGCTATGTAAAAGGATTACTTTGACGATGATACTCTGTTTTTTTTTACCAGCATGAAATCGGTTACTGGGCGTTACAGCAAAGCAAACGAGGAACAAAACCTGCACTGTAATCCTACTTCTGAAGTCAAGGTAATTAGTCGTCAAGTGCTTAATTTTCCTTAAATATTTCCTGCATCAATAAGGATCATATTAAATTTGTGTATATATGAACAATCTGTACCATCTATAATGTATCAGCAGTGACCTAAAACATCAGATAAAACCCAATTGTTTAAGGAGAACTCACATACAGTGGAAGACAGATCAGAAACAAACCATGGCATTAGGGATTATAAAGTTTGTAATCTTTTGGATTTGGAGATTACAGAGCAGCATCGTGGACAAATTAATTTTTTAGCTCTCGAAGAAGCAGAAAAGAACATAATAAAATAAGCCAATTACAAAGAATACCAAAATTTACGTGGTTCAGCTTAACAAGCTTACATCCATAGACAGAGACAACCAGAAGAAAATTTCTCTATCAAAAGATAGAATAGTAGTAAAGAGAATCACTCAAAACTAAAAGCCCCAACACCCAAATCTTACACGCACAAAACAGAATATTGACAAAAGAGAAATGTTTTTTCTAATTCTCTCACTACTTCTTAGCACTACAAAATTGTGAGAAACGGCTGAAGCTGTGTGACTTTTTCTCTCTCGTTCTCTCTCAACATGTAGCTTTTGGCTGAATAGAGGTCATTTTATAGAGTGTAATTCTAGAAGTTACTCTTATGCTCTTTCAAAAGTGACGTTACTTTTAATATTATCATTTGATCAAAATTCAAAAATAATCAATCACAAGACCAATGGTGATTTTGTTGACATCCAAAGGGGCAAAAAGAAAATCTCTCCAATACCTCCAGCATTTATTCTTAATTCCAAGTGTATACAGTTCTGTTAGCATTAACAACATCACTTTCTTAAAAGTTACATAGTGAAAGAGGGCAAACTCAGAAATTTGAAGTACTCCCGTCCAGGTTCTTACCATGTCTGTTATATGCTTTTAACTCCATTCCCAGTTACTCATCACTACTAATTAAGAAGTAATTGATCAACATATATTTAATCAATACTTCAAAATTTAGTTTAAGTTTTATCTTAAACTGCTACTGTTATACAGTATTCAAAGTGTTTTAATGATTTAATCATGCAGTCACACTTGGATTTATATTCCATAGACTAATATTTGGCTTTCTACTTGACAGTTTTGGCAAAGGGAGGCAGCAACCTTGAGGCAACAGCTGCAGTACTTGCAAGAATGCCACAGGTATAATCATTTGATGCTTAATAAAAAGAATACTAAAGCATACATAGCAACTAGCATTTGGCACATGCAATGCACAGTGAAATTCGGATTTAGACCCCACTTGTAACAATTCAAAAAATATCTCATTCTTAAATCAGAAGTTAGATAAACAAAATAAAGTGAAAGTTATCAACTTTAAATCCAACCATCACAGAAATCATTACCAAAATCAAGAAAACAGTAAATGAAATCAACACATGGATTTTGGTAATGAAGTGCAAATCTTTTTGAAGATCTCTTTAAAATTAAAACCACTCTAGGGGTCAACCAACCCCAAAGACATCCAATATAGAAGACTCGTGTCATAGATTGTTCTATTTACAAACTTTTGTGACTCTAAGAGCCAATTTCGTAACCCCAGATAACGTATCTCCCACCACAGTAACTTCTGAACTTCTGACCTTCTATATGGATCATCTTCACGAACTAACCTCGCCCGCTTCAAATTAAAAATCTGATGGCTGAAAGCTTCTTTGTGGTTTGAATAAAGAGAATTATCAATGAGAGAATAAGATATTGTTGTGGCTCAAGAATTCTAAAGAAACTCTAAAAAATAACTGAGAAACTGCCTCTCTAGTAGTATGGAAGTTGTGAATTTATGAGACTTACATAGACCAGAAGGAAGTGGAAGTTTTTAGGCTAAGTTAGGTATGTTAAAAAAGTTTTTTCACTAGTGATGTTCGAAAGCGGCCCAACCATGCTCCAATTGAGCCAATTTGTCCAAATCTCATTCGGATGGCTTCCAACCGAGACTCCAACTGAGCTATTCTTATCATGAAGTATAAAGTTCTAGCCCTTTGAGTTAGCTTTCCAATGCCACCACGCTTGCCTTCATCTGATGTTGAAATCTAAAGATATGACTGTTCTACTCCCACTATGTTTATGTTGGACAACATACACAAACTTGAATTTTTATGTCTTGAATCAGCTTTTACATTGACTTAACTCTAAACCTAAAACATACAACCAAACATGTTTTGACACTGAATTTTCCAATCACTAAAAACCTAACACACAGAACAAGAGTTTATAATTTATTTTTATAGGGTTAAAACAATATTAATTAAAAAAAAACAACAGTAGAGGTATTACTACTACTATTACCTACTCACTACTCAGAATCAACTTTTTAACATACAGAGGAAAAAAAAAGAAAAAAAAAAAGAGACTTTTAGAGAAGAGGCTATTAAAAAGCAATAACCAAACATATTAAAGTTCAGCTGGGGTTCAGGGTGGAAATGAACTCTCAGCTCCTAGCTTAACCTCAACCAAGGTTCAGCCCAAAACTTTGTAGTAAAAACCTAACTTATACCAACAAACAACCTGTTTGACTTCACCATCACTAGCTCCAATACTCTGGCCAATCTTCTATTGAATCTCCTCTACAGCCCGAACTCCAGTGGCTTAAAAGGTTAAGAATTTATATGGTTTAAAGAAACTCTAAGAGAGGTAAGCAACTGAAAGCATAAAGATACAAGGGCTTACTCTTGTCTCACATAATATTGGCCTTAGGGCCTTCTGAAAGTCGGTTTCTGAGAAAAACTAAGTTTTAGGTGAAAGAGGATCCCTGAGAAAAACTGAGGTTTAGGTGAAAATCGGTTTCTGAAAACACAAATAGAGGCAGCAGTGTCTGAATGAGTTAGTAGCGCATTCGAATGCATGCTAGGGTTTCATAGTTTTCTCTGCCGCAGCTGCATTCGAACTTTGTACGATTGCGATTGCAACCAAACGTCTTGGATCTACAGCAATGATGATCACGTTCAAATTGTCTTCAAATGGGCTTGCGATCGAGCTTTTCTGTGGCACTTTGAAAAACATATGTTCAAACGTTCTTGCAACTGAGGCTCTCACATTCGCTTGTTAACAACCTTACTTCTTCTTTGTTCAAACTTGATTCAGCCACCATTTCAATTGATCTTCTCATGAACTTGAATTTTGGAAATATTTTTTTGTGATAAGTAGAATTTCTGAAATATTAAGACCTATGTTTGAACCTTCTTCTACCAGAGCTCTTGGATCTCTGTTATTTTAGAACACTTGAAGGTCATGTTCGGCTAGCTAGCAACCGAGGCTCTCTGATAGGCTTATAAACCACTTTACTTCTTCCCGGTTTGAACTTGATGTGACCAACCTTTTTGGGAACTTAATTTCTAAAGTATGAAGACCTCCATTTGAATGTTTTGCGACCAAAACTCTCAAATCTCAGTTCTTTTAGAACATTTGAAGATCAAGTTCGACCCGGTAGTGGCTGAGGCTCGCAGATAAGCTTGTAAACCACTTCTTCCTGGTTCAAACTTGATGCAACCACCATAGGAACCAACCTTCTCGGAAACTTGAATTTCTAAAGTATGAAGACCTCCGTTCAAACCTTCTGCAACCAAGACTGCGACTGAAACTCTCAAATCTAAATTCTTTTAAAAAGCTTGAAGATCATGTTCGAATGGCTATTGACCAACTACTGAATGATAACTTTTATTCTTCAACTTTAAGAACTAAATCAAGTCCCAACTTAACAAATGAATCTAGACTTACAACCGCTTTAGTTGTGACATTGAATTAGCTAACATAAAATCAAACAAACTTCATAGTCCTAGACAGGCAAACCTAATTTTAACTGCTGGTACAATAACAATGAAAATGGCTCCTTTTATGAGATTATATGAACAAATGCCTGAGTGTATCCTTAACTTAAACTATGATGCAGGCAATTGATGGGCAAAGAACTGTCTGGTTTAAGTATTGAAGATCTACAAAATCTGGAAATTCAACTGGAAATGAGTTTGAAGGGTGTCCGAATGAAGAAGGTATAAGAACACTAGCTTATTTAAATTTTACTCCAGCAATTCAATGATCAATGTATAAATATCAAATGTTGGAACCTTGATGAAGCTATTCTTTTTTGCAGGAGCATGTATTAACTAATCAAATAAAAGAACTAAACCAGAAGGTTTTCCAGAAGAAAATGGCTGAACTTCTCCCATTTCATGTTTAGGTTCAAATTCCACTTTCATCCGCTAATTTTCTTTCATTTCATTGTAGGGAAATCTTGTTCATCAAGAAAATACAGAACTATACAAGAAGATAGACCTTATTCATGAAGAGAATATGGAATTGAAAAAGAAGGTATTGATTGAAGTACATCTGTAAACTTTTCTTCATTTTTTTTTTTTTTCCTTTCGATACTTAAGTACAGACAAGAACCTTTGCTGAAGGAAAGAAATAACCCAATTGAATACCAATTAGCTAGCTATAGAAGGTGAAGGTTTTTCTTCTAGCCAAGCTTAGAAGAAGCTTTGCATTGTAGGTTTATGGAGTAAGGGATATGAATGAAGCAAACGGAAGTCTTACTGCTCCATACACTATCAGCAATGGATACGATCTGCACACACCCATCCATCTCCAGCTAAGCCAGCCGCAGCCCCAAAACAATGCAGCACCACAAAAAGCAATTGAACTAAGGTATATCCTCAGTTTATTGACATGCCATATACAATTCTAGAGTACTAAGGCAATTATATAATATGTTAATCCTATCAATGTCTCCTCAAAATTTTCAACAGATTACAATTGCATTAGCAAATCCATTCGACAACTCTGGATGGCTATCTGTCATTATCAATCAACAACTTGCTCCGAAGTCGAAGATCAAGCTTCCAACAGTGAGATTTCGTACTTCAGCTATTAGATACAGTAATTAAGCAGGACTGTAAGAATATGTTTGAAATTTTCTTTTAAGTTTGCCACAGAATTATGGTACAAACCAGGCTATCCATGTAAATTTAAGCAATAATGGGAAAGCATAACACGTGCCATGTGTTGTTCCAGGCTTCCAGCTGTCTGAAAATTTGTTGTGATCAATCAAAATAACTATTGGTGTAGTTGTGGTACCTAAATAATTTTGGTCAAGATTAATCAGCATCTCAAACAAGAAACTCTCAGATTGGTCATGACGTTTTCGGCAGCAGAAGTTTTTAACCCTTTCGTGAAAATTTCAGAAAAGGAGAACGTAAAAGATAAAGAAAAATAAAACAATCGCATGAATGAAAGTTATGGGGCAAAATCTTTAGAAGACAAAATGTAGCTGAAAATTGTTGAAAAAAATTACGGTTTCTCGATTTATCATGCTTCATTTATAAGCTATAAGCCCACCAATGTAGTGCAAAGATGTCCATCCGAGCACACAAAGCGTACAGGGATAGCCACCCATTCAGAGAGAGGAAAATTATAGGCAAACACTATTTGTAGAAATTAGAATACCAATGAAGCAGAAAACTGTGCTTTGAACAATTAGTGCTTGATAATTTCTTTTATCCAATAATTTCACATTAAAGTGTTCAATCAAGAAACATTTGATTAACATAAAACATCTAACCGAGTTGATAATCAGCATTTGTTCATAAAAAATTATGTTCTAGCAACCTGGACAAGGCAATGCAATAGATCCTGCGCCAAGAGTAAGACTACAAGGACAAGGAAAAAAAAAGGGGGGAAAAGGAAAAGGAAAAGAACAAAAGAAAGGAAGAAAAACCAACCTTTATAACTGGCAGAAACACTGGTCAGGTGTGTAGCACCAAATTTTATAGCATTGAACATCATCCAAGTAATTAATCTCATGCAATTTGCCCCTTCATGTTCAGTAAGTTAACTGTATGCTAATCAGTGATCCAGTATTATAGAATAGAAGAAAAACACTAATGAATTCAAATAATTCTGAAACTCACTGCCCAAGAAGTGGATGATTCCCCATGAATGTCGTATGTAATTCTTGTAGCCATGTCAAGCAAAAAGCACTGCACATTTGTGCTTTGTGCAGCTCAGGAAGTTCCTTTGGATG
Source organism: Corylus avellana (assembly GCF_965113065.1). Lineage (NCBI taxonomy): Eukaryota > Viridiplantae > Streptophyta > Magnoliopsida > Fagales > Betulaceae > Corylus > Corylus avellana. The sequence goes on along the minus strand of NC_142493.1, from coordinate 6,321,687 downwards.
TGAAATGAACAAAGGCCAGCAGATCTAGCTCTTTGCACCCTGAAAAGATTCGTTTAGAGTACCCACAAGGCTTATATGTAGTACCCGCTGGTCGAGCGATCCCTTAGTATGTGTCTTGAACAAAGGCCAGAATTTATGTCTTTGGCATCTGTTTTACATTATTTTATCATCCTTGCCTACAATGTTATCTCCCACCAAAAAAGTAACTGGTTAAAATTTTTCTGCCAAAATAAATTTCAGACAACTTGAAAAATTAAAATTACACTTACAACAGCTTATGAGTATGCAAACTCAAAGTGTCAATTTATCCAAACTAAAATCGTAACACATAAAAATAAAATAAAGGATGAAAACATGCTGAGAATCCAAAAATTTGGAACATAAATGGTAAAGACAAAACATCAGCATAGTTTGGTAAGCAGTTTTCATCATTGAAGTCAAATTAAAGAAAGCATGCTGTCATAATGCACATTGCAACTGTCTAATGCACTCACACAGACATACTGCAGGATGCCAAGATGACATGGCAATGAGTGAACGTGAGATTTTGGACACTTCAGTTTTTCTCTCTTTATCTAGGAATATGTTAATAAGACACACTGGCTGGTACAGCATAACATAGACATTCTAATTGGTTTGAGCCTATGAAAAATCAGATGGGAGTGCTTGTTTATGATGCATTAGACACGCATAGAGAAGAACTCTTGTTTCCTTGCAGTATTTAAGGGGATTCAAAGTGCCAAGTTCTAGTGATTTGAATGATCAACTCATTGAAATTTAAGAGTAACAACATAGTCAATTGGAATTTCCTTCTAGAATCTCAGAATACTTGGAAATGCCTGCTACAAATGGCCAATCAAAGCAAGTCTTGGATCAGGTATCCTATTTATTCTGTTATAGTGAATGACAGGATAGAAGTTTATCATGCAAGCACCAGAGGTTCAAGACAGAGAGAGCCTCTGCCCTCTTATAATTATTGTGACAGTAATTAAATTGCAGTTGGGTTTCCTTAAGAAAGATGTACACATTATTTGTTTTCTAGCTAGTGCAATGCTTTAAGGTCAACAAGACAGTGTTAGGGTTTATGCTCTAAAAGCCAATTCCTATTATACGACATTTTGGTTTATTAAATAAATTTGTTTATTTTTATGAATTTTATTAAGAACATTGGGCATATAGTTGTACATGTGCATATTATTTTGTATATATACATGCAATCTTTAAGTTATATTGAATATGGTTTGGGATGCATTAATGAGATTATCATACAGTAGTTCTAAACCATAAACCTTGTAACTTATAAACTGCAGTTCGTAGTTAGTAATGGAATTTGGCATTCAATTTGATAAGATTACAACATATCAATCAAGAGGATCTATCTTGATCATGGAAATTGAGACTACTGATTTATGTGTTGGGGTGAATGCATTGAATGGATCACATGAGTTGTTATTCTATTATAACTGTTGTCAATGTGAATAACTTGAACTCACGACTGCTTAAATCATTGACTCTCAATCCAAAGAAGAATGTGAACTCAAATCTGAAGTATAGGTCACTTTAATCACATGTAGCATTGTGGAAACGCTACTCCTCAATATGGAATTCATAATCATTTGATTTAATCAAAAACAACATGAAATATCTCATTGACATAAATTTAACGAGAATTGATTATTTTGAATCTTTGGCCAAAGTGTTTTAGTAAGGATTTATTAAAATTAAATGTACTAAATGAAAAAATATTTCAATAGTACAAAAATAATCAAGAGATTAAATTGGGAATTCAAGAATTTAAAGACGCTGAATTAAATTGACAATTTTACTTATGACTTTAATTCGAATGTGGATAATTCAATGGAGAGGTCAATTGCAATTATAAGATATCACTGGGAATTTTGATTAATAAAAATAAATACTAGAGTGCAAGAATTGAGATGACAAATGCCCTATGCCTAGTGGAGTTATTTTTATTTCCCTTTGAAAGAATACGACGATCATGTTCTACCTCCAATCACCAAATTAACAAGACAGATTATGCAATCACATAAATAAACATGCACAGCAAAAGTTTAAAACATCACAATCACAACAACAAAACTCGTTGACGAAGTGGAAAACCCTTTGAACCAATCAAAGGGAAAAACCACTTCAGGGCAGCCAAACACGAGAAATCACTATATGAAGATTCAGATTACAGACAATAAAAAATACTCACACCCATTGAGAATCTCTAGACACTGTAAGAACAACAAGCTCCTTGCTTGTTTTCTGGCTGACCATCTTCATGTTCTACCTCCAATCACCAAATTAACAAGATAGATTATGCAATCACATAAATAAACATGCACAACAGAAGATTAAAACATCACAATCACAACAACAAAACTCGTTGACGAAGTGGAAAACCCTTTGAACCAATCAAGGGAAAAACCACTTCGGGGCAACCAAACACAAGAAATCACTATATGAAGATTCAGATTACAGACAATAGAAAATACTCACAACCATTGAGAATCTCTAGATATTGTAAGAACAACAAGCTCCTTGCTTGTTTTCTAGCTGACCATCTTCATGGAGTGCATCTCCTCACTGACCCTTCAGTAGACTCTTTTACGTTGTATCAATGAGAACCGTTGTATTGTGGAACGAAGATCAAAACCCACAAGAGAAAGGACAGCCCGAAGCTTTCACCATGTCCTCTCTTGCAAAACCAACTCACGAGACACACAGTTCAGAGAAAACCTTTGAGACTACTCAGAGAAAATTTTCCCAAAAAGTTAAACTTGAACAGTAACAGAAAAATGCCTTTATAGGAAAACATTTTACTCTTCACGTCTTAACGAGACTCATTTCTCATTAACAGATTTGAGATCTGGAAATGTCCACGTCTTAGCGGGAAAAGAGTGTTTTCATGATGTGAAGAACAAAAGAACTCATCCTCGTTACGAGTCCGTCCTGACAGGGCATCCGACTAGATACCAGGGAGCTTCATCTTCATTTGCGTCATGTGTACCGTCCTGACGATCCATCTGACAAGAAAATAGAGAGTTCAACTTCAATCCCATTACGAGCCCGTCCTGATGATACAGCTGACGAGACAATAGTGAGTTCACATTCAGGTTTCGTCACAAGCCCGTCATGACGTAATTCCTGATGGGAAAGCAGAGCGCACTTCTACAAGTGCCGTCATGAGCCGGTCATGACGTGCTTCTTGACGGGAAAACAAAGTCCATAAAAACACAAAAAAACTTACTCCCTTAACCCATGGTTTTAAACAACAAACGTAATACAAGATATTTTGCATTTAAGAAGGCCAATCTAAAACCTAACACCCTTTAACTCCCTTCTCAAGCTAATTATTATTCCTTATTACGCTTGACCTAATTACACAAGGAGAAACCTTAAGTGGTTGTGTATTATAGTGAAGTGTAGCTAGGTCTTCCAAATTCCTTTTTCTTTTTTTTCTTTTTTTGATAAGTAATATTTATATATCAAAAGCGCAGAGGGGCACAACCCTAGTACACAGGAAGTATACAAGAGAAACGCCTAACTAGGAGAAGATAAAAGAACAAGGAAATCAAGATAGCTATTCACTAAAGGGGCGAGCCAAGCTATTGTCCAAGTGAAAAGCGTGTAGAAAAAGAAGGCCATGAGTTCCTCCAAAGATCTCTCAGAATCCTCAAAGCATTTTGCATTCCTTTCTACCCATAAACACCACACGAGGCATAGAGGAACCATTTTCCACACAAAAGCACTTCGAGAACGACCTCCTGACCACCAACAAGCAAACAAGCTCACCACCTTACTAGGCATGGCCCGTGACAATCCAAATCGACTAAATATAGCATACCATAAAGAACGAGCGATATCACAGTGGAGAAGAAGATGATCGATCGTCACTCCATCCGATTTGCACAAGCAACATCTATTAATCACAATAAGATTCCTTTTTCTAAGATTATCAATAGTGAGGATTTTCACTAACACCGCCATCCAAGTAAAGAAAGCCACTCTCGAGGGTGGTTTGGTGTGCCAAATACTCTTCCAAGGAAAATGACTAGCCTCCTTACTTGCCAGAATATTATAGAACGATCTAACCTCGAACTTTCCTTTGCTAGACGGAACCCACCAAATTTTATCCTCCCCTTCCCTACTCATTCTATGGGAATACAGCAAAGTATAGAACGAGGCTAGCACTTCCAATTCCCAATCATGTACCAACCGAAAAAAGCTAACATTCCATTGAAGAGCTCCACCCGTGAAGTCCATATTGTCAGCAATAGACACATCTTTTGCGCTAGCTATGTTGTATAGGCCTGGAAAAACTTCCTTGAGACTCGCTTCTTCGCACCAAACATCATCCAAAAATCTGATTTTGCACCCATCACCTCAATCGAATCTGGTGTGGCTAGAAAACAGCCGCCACCCTCTACTAATATACCTCCAAAGTCCCACCTAGATCGCTTCTCTCATGTGCATAACGCCACAGCCACTTCCCTAACAGAGCTTGGTTGAACACACTCAACTTCTTGATCCCTAAGCCACCTTCAAAGATAGGAGAGCAAACCTTATCCCAGTTGACCAAGTGATACTTGAACTCTCCGTTTAAACCACCCTATAGAAAATCACATTGGAGCTTCTTTATACGCTTGGCCACAGAAGCAGGTATAGGGAATAGGGACAAAAAATAAGTAGGAAGATTAGAAAGAGTGCTCTTGATAAGAGTAACCCTACCTCCCTTAGAAAGATACAACATTTTCCAACTAGCCAACCTAAGATCAACCTTTTCCATAATACCATCCCAAATGGGTTTGGCCTTAAAGCAAGCGCCCAAAGGGAGCCCCAGATATTTCAAAGGCAAAGAGACCGTTTCACAACCGAAAACACCAGCCAATTCTCCCACATTAACCACATCACCTACCGGGACCAAAACTGATTTAGCCATATTCTCCTTCAGACCAGAAACAGCTTTCAAAACAAACAAATAGGGCTTTAATGGAACGAATTTGATCAAGATTCGCCCCACAGAAAACCAGCGCATCATCTGCAAATAATAGATGAGAAATGTTAACCCTCTCAAACAAACTAGCTCCCACTGACAAGCCCGAGATAAAACCACTATCGATAGCAGCAACAATCATCCTACTAAATGCCTCCATAACAATGACAAACAGAAACGGAGACAAAGGATCCCCCTGCGTCACCCCTTGGGAGCTTCTAAAGAAACTAAAAGGAGTGCCATTGATCAACACAGAAAAGTGAGCAGTCGAAATACAATGTTCTATCCAAGAACACCATTTCTCACCAAAACTATACCTCTTGAGTAAATACAAAAGAAACTTCCAATCGATATGATCATAAGCCTTCTCCATATCCAGTTTACAAAGCAACCCTAGTTCCCTAGAATTAATACGACTATCCAAGCATTCACTCGCTATAAGAACCGAGTCCGTGATTTGCCTTCCTTTAACGAACACGTTCTGAGGCTTTGAAATCACCTTATCCACAACCCTCCTCATCCTATTAGCAAGAACTTTAGCAATAATCTTATAGATTCCACTTATAAGACTAATAGGACGAAACTCCTTAAGTTCGGCCGCCCCAGGCACCTTTGGAATAAGAGAAATAAAAGTAGCATTAAGGCTTGTTTCAAACTTACCACGAGCATAAAAGTCAGAAAAAACCGCCATAATGTCTTCCTTGATCACTTCCAAATTCTACCTTGACAAAGAAACCTAGTCATACCTTGACTTGGAAATACAAGTCTATTTAAAGGGTGCTTGTGTAGACATTAGAGCCCATACTCTTAGTCTCATAATCAGAATTCAGGAGAAGGTTTAGAAGTCTCAAAACCCTAGCCTACACGTGTGAACTGAAGGAGGAGCATGTAACGCCCCCCAAAATTGATTAATTAAAATAACAAATTCAGAGTGTTACTTGTAGCACCCTCCACACTAATTAACTGGTAATTAGCTGGAAGTAACTAATGTGGAAAGTGGAAAGGAGATGATCTGGCATAATTCTAAATATCTTTAAGTTCAACAATCACTAACATCAATTATCAACACAATACTTCCAAGAATACAAATCTATATATTTAAGTACTAGCAAACATTCTAATCATACCTAACTATAATAATGTAAAGTAAAGCACCTTAGATTGATGCATAATCTCATATGGATTCGATCCTCGAGCCCCTAACAAACTCATTTAATCAATGCAAACTTAATGTTTCCCTGAGAAAAAAGGCTTACACTTTGTTTGAATTAATGAATGAGCTTGTCGCAACGGAATACATCTTGAAAGCCAAGGCTAGCATTCATATGGCTCATACATCTTCTTCTAAGCCAAAAGGTGGGAAAAAGAAGAAGGGTTCCAAACATGAGGGCAAACCAATTGCCACAAGGGCGAATAAAGCAAAAAACAAAGCAGCAAAGGCTAAACCAAAGGGAACTTGTTTTCACTCTAATGAAGCAAGGCATTGGAAGAGAAATTGCCAAAAGTATGTGACTTTCAAATGCAAAAGTATTAATTCTTTATTCTATGTTGAAACATGTTGGTGATGAATCCCACGAGTTCTTGGTGTGGGGATACACTAATCATGTCTGCAATATATTGTAGGGGTTTCAGGATGCCAAAAATTGAGTGATGGGGCAATGTACCAAATGCTTGGAGATGGGACGCAAGTTCCAATTTTAGTTATTGGAGTTATTAATTTGTGTTTTGGATCAAAAGTTTTAATTTTGTCAGATTGTCCCCTTTGGCCACGGGTTCAACTACGTGTTTCAATACTTTCAACCATGTTTTGATCACCGAAATAGGTCAACATTAAAAAGTTAACAAACTCCCTCCTTTACCATTCAATGACAAAACCAAAAATTAAAGAACAACAAAAAAATTACAAGTTAAGAATTTTTACAACCCCAACCCAAGCCTATCAAACCACTAAGTAGACTTTGATTGATTGGCAATTTTTCTTGTACCTGTCTTCTGAAACCACAAAGTAAACTGATTACGCATAAACCAACTCAAGTAGATAATCAACAGAACAATCCACAAAATATTCTCCCCTTTTTGTCATGAAGGAAAAAGGGATAAAATACAAATAGTTAATTGGGTCAACATGCAAAATCCAAGATGCTAAAATGCACAAATGTAAGAACACAACTCACATAAAGAATACTCCCCTCAAGGAATTGGCACTGGTACCATGCACAAAAGATAATATAATAACTCCTTTGAATCTAGATGAAGAGATATCTCAATCCATATAAGTCGAACATGTGTATCAAACGCATAAGTTGTCAAAAAAATCTCACACCAAACATGCATAAAAGGCATCATTAAGACAATTAGTTGTGTGTAGCGTGTGAGACCTTCATTAGCGAAATTAAGACCTTCAATTAATGAGAGGGTCAGACTTTGACAAGAAACCTCACATATGAATTGGGTATTCCTATGGACAAAAAGTGAAACCTTATATATACTAGGACCTAGAGACACTTATAGAACTCACTCCCCGTTAGTCTTAACAGAAGTTTAAAACCATTTCCATTGATTGTCTTTTTCCGCAATGATTTTAATCAATGGCTTTTTCTATACGGACTTAGAATCAACTTTTGAAAGAGTAAGAGGGTAGTATATAAAGTTTAAATTCTAGGTTCAACTAGCATATGGTCAATTTGGTCTTAGAGACTACTGAGTCCACACATGGTTTTCGACCAAAAACTAACTCATGCAATCAAGCTAAGCTTTTGAAAGAAACAATTTGCTCAAAAAGACAACTTAAGATTCATAAATCCACATTTAGCACACACAAAACAACATAATCCATCAAGTTATCAATTCTCATGCATAGGAAACACGTGGTGTCCCCATTGAGTGAGATCAATAAATTCAGTGCAAATGAGAATAGATGACTGTAAGGGTGAATTTACCAAAGTAAATTTCATCTGGGATTTACACAAGCACAAAAATAAACATGAAATGCATGTAAGAAAAATTAAGGAAAAACACATAAACCATTAGTGTGACACCTAAGCTAGGTCACAAAAAGCAAAGATTTCCTAAGAGCCTCAAATCGAAGACCATCCAACATTTCCGTAAATTGGTAAGCTAATTATTGTTCAGTAGAAACAAAATCTAAGGCAACTATCTAAGATTCAACCAAGTCACAAATAAAGTGACATCTGATTTCAATTTGCTTAGTTCCGAGAGTGTTGCACGAAATTCTTGAAAATGTTAATCGCACTTGCATTGCCACAAAAGATCATCATTGACAACAATAGATCATCATTGTGCCTTGATCAAATTCATAATCCGTCAATAATTGTTTCATCCATGAGAATTGAGTGCAGCAACAACCAACAACAATATACTCTACCTCAGCCATGAATAGAAAGATTGAATTTTGCATCTTGCTCATCCACTCCACTAGATTTGTGCCCACATAGAAACAGACACCTGAAGTGCTTTTTCTGTCAATAGCATTCCCCACCCAATCAGCATATGAGCACCCAGCAAGGTTTAAATTAGTTTCTCTAAAGTACCATACACCATGATTTACAAACCCATTGAAATATATGATGATCCTCTTCGTAATTGTCAAATGTGATCTTTAGGATTTGATTAAAAATGAGCACATACTCCAACACTGAAAGATATATCCGATTTACTTGTTGTCAAGTACAACAAGCACAAAGTTTAACACTTGTGCTCATGGCGGTGCGAGCATTAGACAAGGTCCTTAGCATACTTGGATTGTGAAATAAAGATTTCTTCCTCAGATTGCTGGACTTGGTAGACCCAAGAAATAAGTCAACTCCCCAATCATGTTCATCTCAATTTCTTTCTTCATTTTCGAGGCAAACTCATGTGCATGGGAGTCAACTGCGGCACCAAAGACTATGTCATCTACATAAATTTGAGCGATCAATAGATTCTTACTGCTTCTTGGATGAACATGGTAAGATCCGCATGACCTCTTGTACAACCATAGTCTAAGAGATAAGAAGTGAATCTCTGATACCATGCTCTTTGTGCTTGTTTTAACCCATACAAGACTTTCTTCAACTTGTACACATGATGTGGATATATGGGATCTGTAAAGCCCTTATGTTACTCCACATAAACTTCTTCTTGTAGAAGACCATTCAAGAAGGCGTTCTTCACATATATCCGATAAATCCTGAATCCCAAATTTCAAGTGATCACCAAAATTATCCGGATGGACTCAAGTCGAGCAACTTGAGCAAAAGTCTCATCAAAATTGATGCCCTCAACTTGAGTGTAGCCTTGAGCAACCAATATAGCCTTGTTTTTTACCATTGTACCATCTTATCAGACTTTTTTGTCAAGATCCATTTGGTACCAATGGCATTGTGTTCATCAGGTCTAGGAACTAAATTTCATACATCATTACTTAGGCCCGAGCCAAGTCAATGGGGGGAAGGGTGAACTGATGTAGTTCCTCAAGCATGGCATCCACCCAATTGTCATCGTTTAAGGCCTCTTCCACCTTCTTAGGCTCAATCTGAGAAAGGTAACACATGTACGACACTCGATTGACTACCTTATTTCTCAGCCTTTTTCTTTCATCCAAATCAACTAACAAGTTCTCCTTGTGGTGATTCAACCTTTTCCATATTTCCACTTAATCTAATTAACATGACTTTGTTGTAGCTCAAAGTGGTACTTGGCTCAACTCCATAGCGGTTATCAGCTATTCTAAGTCCTCCCATGATCCATTTCCCGTCACTATTGAAGACATTACATTGCTTCGTGGAGACTTGAACCATGAGGTCATCATCACAGAGTTAACCGATAC